>NW_028318084.1:2728333-2882500 GCF_062004578.1 Staurois parvus | reverse complement strand
TCATCCACACATGACGTTGCTGTCCGTAACACGATAACACGTTCCAAACAGCCCCCACCTGCCAGTTAAATTTAATTGGGTCCTCGTTGTGGCTTTTTCTTTGCAGTTTGTGCATTCCTGTTGTTGGGTGTTAGATTTCCAGAGTTATGAAAAAACTCTATTAATATTTCTAGGTTCTTGTAGATGGTTGTGGGAAGAAATCCTTATGGAAGCCAGGTCAGTATAAGCAGTGTGACTTTATTTGATCACACACCAAAAATACAAAGTCAATAAAAAACATTAAAATTCAGATATATGTAGCTTTAAATGAAATAAAAATAAAGAATAAATTGCCTTGGATCTTAGGAAATAATGTAGTTCCTTTGCATAGCTTAGATAAAAGTTTTTGGCCTAGTTTAAAAACGTGCTTCCTTTGTTCTTTGTTCAAGCACGTGCTTTGAGTAAGAGTGTGTGAAAAGAATGTCTCTGTGTGTGAGTGAATGAAGTGAAGTGTAGTGTACCTGAGAAGCTTCTGAGCCTCGTTCTTTGAAAACTGCATACTTAAAATGCATGAGAAATTAGGTCCTCCCATTAAGCTTTATTTCAAATTCGCGGGCTTCTAAAACTACTCCCATAATCACTCCCAGTTTAACTAGAACATGTGTTCCTATTCAAACCACCAAGTCATTATCATGATTGACATGCAGACTCTGAAAAAGGTTTCTGAAGTTCTTATGTTACATACAACTGTCGAAATCCATGATTTATGACTACAATCTAAACTCTCAGACTCATTATAAGAATTCAACATAGAGTATACTGTTACATAGAGTATTTTAAAAGAAAACATGAATTTAAACCTCTGCTGATTACCTTTAGCTCAGACACAAATAATTCACATCTGACCACTGAAATGCAAAACCTCACATTCACATCCAATTAAGAGGGTATTTTCTGCCAGCATATATTTCAAAACTACTAAAGACCGAATTAAAGTTTGGATATTAAAAATTAATATTACATTGGGATAATGTACTGGGTACTGACAGTTCACCCAAAGTCAGGTAACAATATGCCCTACACGTCTAGTGGTCACTTCTCGGTATACTGATGCCGAGTTTTTCAGCCTCTCTCTGCTTTCATCCATGTCTAATCTTAGTACGATACTAAGGATATTGAGGAAACTGTGGGAGCACAAGACAGTCCCTACTTGGGGAGCCAATAGTATACTGTATATCCAGCCATACAATAGCAGAAAATGATGCTACAACCCTTTGAATTCATATATAGATAATATGTAATTGCGAGCGCACTCAAAAGCAGCTAGGCACTCGGGTAACCACACAAAACCTCAGATAAACATATGGTGATATAGTGCAGCGCTAAAACAAAGTCTATATAAAGATATCATAAAAATATCAAAAATATTAGTAGTATAAATAGTTCGTAGCCAGTGTCAGAAACTTGTGTCTTCGTTCCCACCAGAAACTGGTGTATGTGCAGTCATTAAAATGATAAGAATGCGCACTCACCAGAGCGCATAATCAAATGCGCATTTGTGTAAAATTGTCCTGAAGTCACTAAGAATCATCAAGGTCTGGTCAGAAATGGAGATGGATCGTACGCTGGATATGCCTGGATCTTGTAACCTCTGGTGTATGGGACAGCTCCCCGGGTGTATTGGAATCCTTACTTTAAATCCTGTGGATTGGGTGTCTGGGTGTCCTGCTGCCTTCGCCATGACCAAGGAGGAGAACACGGGGATTACTACACAGATCCACAGGATTTAAAGTAAGGATTCCAATACACCCGGGGAGCTGCCCCATACACCAGAGGTTACAAGATCCAGGCATATCCAGCGTACGATCCATCTCCATTTCTGACCAGACCTTGATGATTCTTAGTGACTTCAGGACAATTTTACACAAATGCGTATTTGATTATGCGCTCTGGTGAGTGCGCATTCTTATCATTTTAATGACTGCACATACACCAGTTTCTGGTGGGAATGAAGACATAAGTTTCTGACACCGGCTACGAACTATTTATACTATTAATATTTTTGATATTTTTATGATATCTTCATATAGACTCTGTTTTAGCGCTGCACTATATCAACATATCTTTGAATTCATATGTCATTACTAGAGCAGATGGGTGCCATAATCACAGCAGCACAACTTTCATGGTCTCCATTCCACAAAAAATAGGCAGCTCCACATGTATGCTTAATAAAATCTTCCTTTATTTGAACATTCCAGAGGAAAACACCACCTATATATCCAGCCATGCCTATATAATTCTGTAATTTCCCTTTCTCAACATTCTACACTCCTTCTGACTCAATATTCTATCTCATAGTGGTCTCTATAGTGGCTTGATAGTATAATTCCTACATTTGATCTTCTTACTAGACATGGGCTTATCTTTTTAACACAATAAGTACCCATAATTCCATTATAAATACAGTATATCTATGTGATAAGTTTCACAATATCAGCATTTAGTTCCTTAACTTGCAGTTAATACATTTATTAAGCATACACCTTCAATAGCAAAGTTTATTGAAGTCTAGTCTTCTAGGCAAACTCTGAATTATTCTCCTAAGAATACAAATAATAATAATTCTAGTGACTTACAAAAAAGTGTTTTGTGTCCTCATTTCTTGTGGGATTTATTCTTGGATTTGCCCTCATTATAAGCAGCAAATAACTTTACCATCTGGTCACTTGGAGTTCATATTAAGGACGGGATTGCTAAATTATGCAACAATAAGACATATCAGATGATGGCCAGCAGCTTTTTAACACATCTCACAAATGTGAATTGACAAGTTTTCAGCTCTTTCAATTTGCTATTTGTATCCTTTCACAAAGACCATTCACATCATTCAATGAAAGGCTTCAGATAAAAATGTAGAGACAAAACATTGTTTACATCAGGACATTCTCTTTTCTATTAATGATTGTTAAGCACTTGCCCTCCTGAGGATTTACCCCCCTTCCTGACCAGGCCATTTTTTGCGTTACGTTAACTGATGATTGGGTTAATTTACTAGGCAAATAGACTGCAAATGCAGTCGCATCAGAGCTTAGCAAATGAAGGGAAGCTTTGCTGACTGCACACGATTGGATAATCAAGACTACTGCAACTCCCTCCTCACTGGCCTGCCTCGCCGCTGGCTATCCCCGCTTCAGTCCATCCTGAATACGGCTGCCAGACTCATTCACCTTTCCAACCGCTCCGTTTCCGCCACCCCCCTCTGCCAATCCCTCCACTGGCCTCCACTCAGTGTCCTCCACCCCCCTCTGCCAATCCCTCCACTGGCTTCCGATTGCGCAACGGATCAAATTCAAAATCCTAACACTGACGTACAAAGCCGTCCACCATACTGCCCCGAACTACATCACTGACCTAATATCCAAGTACCACCCAACACGCACACTCCGCTCCTCACAAGACCTCCTTCTCTCTAGTTCCCTGGTCTCCTCCTCCCATGCCCGCCTCCAGGACTTCTCCAGGGTGTCACCCATCCTCTGGAACTCCCTGCCCCAACCCATCAGATTATCACCTACTCTCCTCTCCTTTAGGCGCACCCTGAAAACCCATCTCTTCAGGGAAGCCTACCCCACCCCCTGCTAACTTGCCGACCTCCTCCACTCTTCCTACCACTCCATCCCCCACAGCTATCTCCTCCGGTGCCACCATCCCCTCCCTCCTAGATTGTAAGCTCGAAAGAGCAGGGCCCTCAATCCCCTCATGTTTTGCATTCTGTTGTTATTGTTCTGTCACATGTTCTGTCCCCCTTTGTAATGTACAGCGCTGAGCGAACTATCGGCGCTTTATAAATACTGTATAATAATAATAATGGAAAACAAAAATATGTTTTATATTTCCCTTGCATGTGATTGGGTATTCTTTGTAAATTGAAGTTCTACCTCATTTACTAAGCTCTGGAGCAAGGGCACTTGCAAAGTGTACAGTCTATTTGCCTTTAGTAAATACTCTAATATCTCTAAAAAAAAAACTCTAATATCTTGCCAACTCTGTAATTGCTACTCCAGATTCATTCTGGCCAGTAACTATACCCCTCTTGCACAATAGGGTTGATTTACTTAAAGCTGAACCACAGGCACAAAAACTTTAATTTACATTTATTCCCTAATGGCCACAAAGGATATACAGTCAGGTCCATAAATATTGGGACATGGACACAATTCCAACATTTTTGGCTCTATACACCACCACAATGGATTTGAAATGAAACAAACAAGATGTGCTTTAACTGCAGACTGTCAGCTTTAATTTGAGGGTATTTACATCCAAATCAGGTGAACGGTGTAGGAATTACAACAGTTTGCATATGTGCCTCCCACTTGTTAAGGGACCAAAAGTAATGGGACAATTGGCTTTTCAGCTGTTCCATAGCCAGGTCTGTGTTATTCCCTCATTATCCCAATTACAATGAGCAGATAAAAGGTCCAGAGTTCATTTCAAGTGTGCTATTTGCATTTGGAATCTGTTGCTGTCAACTCTCAAGATGAGATTTATGGACCTGACTGTATAATCCACTTCATGTGTACCAAATTCCTTTGCAAACCCAGATATCACCTTGTAAAATAGCACTTACCTCATTACTGTGCTGCATATAGCCTGTGCAGAGAGCAGGGCTGTGGGAGTGACCCAGCTGCTCCACCCACTACAGGCTTTCTGCTGAAAACTTGAGGGGCTGGTGCAAGTACAAATGCCACATGCTAGTTTTTAATTTTGGAAGCGCCTGCAGAGCCAAAGTTATATGCTGGAAGAGTTTTAAATTTAAAGCACCACACCACTGCTAAGAGGCCCAGTCCCAGATATAACTTTATTCCATTCAGGGCCGGTTCACACTATGGCAAAAAATCGCATATGCATATACTCCTGTGCTGGAAGATGGACTCCACAAATGCTAGAACCACATGTAGGATGCCTACAAAATGCATGCCTTGCTGCCCTCAATGAACCAGGGCAATCCAAATGTACTGCATGCAAAAAACAAACAGAGGATGCACAGGCCTATCCGTAATATATGATAATATGATATCCGTAATGGGATTCCTAGACCTCCAACTTGCTGACGCTTTTCGAGGACTTGCCTATTGGTTTGAGGAAGAGGCAAGTCCTCGAAACGGGTCAGCAAGTTGGAGTTCTAGGAATCATCCAGTGTGATAGGACCTTTCTGTACTGTATATGATGTTCCCTTCACATTTTATCTTTTGTGAGTATATTACCACTTCTTTTATACAATAAATAATTTTTTGAAAGGTAATGCACTAGGCCTGTGTTCCCTCTGTTTCTTTGCATCCGGTTTACTCTATGCCCCGATCTGAATTGCACAGGAACGCGCTGTGCATTCCTGTGCAATTCATATGTGGGTCTATGCGATGCGATTTCAAGCCCTTTGATTGAATGGGGTGAAATTACACTGCACCGTGCTAAAAGTAGTGCATGCGCTACTTTTTTTTAAATGCATGGTAACTGCATTGCATGGTACTTTGTACCATGTGGTTTGGTGCAGGCAAACACAATGCATTTGTGAGCTGTATACAAATGGAGAAACAGAAAAAGGGCGCCCTTTTTCTGTTTCTCCATTTGTATCCAGTGTATTTGGGCCACCCCGGTCTGTTCAGGGCAGTAAGCAGTGCATATTCCAGAAAATTCCAGAACATTCCTATTGGGTCTACTGAGTCCTTTCCTAGCGCAGGAGTAAAGTGTTTGTTGTGTTGGATTTGTGAGCTGTGTTCGGGGTGTCATTAATTTTAACTGACCCCCGCAGCAGATCGCAAGAGCATTTCGATCGGAATGCGGTGTGGGAAGCCGAGCCTGAAAGGTCAGGGGTATATTTCAATACTCCCGACCTTTAATGGAATAAAGTTGTATCTGGACCTCTTAGCAGTGGTGTGGCGCTTTAATTTCAACTTTTCTTACATTACACTACAAGCCAAGGAGACTGTGGCTATCCTCTGGGGTGTAGAAGCCGCCTGCCCAGGAAAATTTATACCAACATTAATACCTTGAGATGACAATATCAGTAAAATACACCTATGGGTCCAGCACTATTTTTTCACTTTCCTCGAAAGTTATATGTTAGACTGCTGCACAGATCTGGAAAAAAAATAGACAAAGTACATCAAGAGTCAAGTACACATTATCCTTGTACTTGGTCTTAGTTATTTTAGTTCTCCTATGGGACATATGCTGCAACTAAAATCCCCAAATTCCCCTAAATGACCAAAAGCAATTGTTTTCAGTACCTGTCTCTATCCTTCCATCCTCCTACAGTGTCCCAAAACAACTGATCAGTAAATTGGAAGCTTTAATTGCTTCTGCATTGGGTCTCCTACTTCTCATAACATCATCCATGAAGTTTCTTGATGGTAGTCAGAGAAGTGTTAACTAGACCTACACTAACTTTAATACACTTAGAACTGGAAAGAACAGAAAAAACTGAAGAATATCATGAATCTAGAACAACCTTTTTAAACCTTTTGAATATGGAGGAACACCTGACACAACTTTTAGACTCCGGGACCTCTTGCCAATTCTTATTTCTACAGATCGCAGTAAAGTATATGAATGTGAGATGGACACTGGGAGGAATGCTCCTTGCACTTGTGGTCATTAGGAAGAACCCTTCCTTATAGATAGCTAAAAAGATTGCTGTAAGTTGTTACTTATCTGAAAAGCAGAAACCACTAACTGCTCCAGGAACCCATAGCAACCTCTGGAGGAACTCTAGGTTTTTATGAATTCTTGGTTGAGAGTGGCTAATCTAAAAACTCTGCTTGTACTTTTTCAAAGCTGCATCCTTAGCATGCACAATATACCACTGTTCTCGCCACACACTTTTATGTGAGCATGTGGGGTGGTGCAGTGTAGTGCGGCCAGTAAATACAGTGAGTCCGGTTGCAGTAAAACCTGAAACTTGTATTAAACAGAATGCAAACATTACAAACATCCAGGAAATAATGGAAATAAGGCACCGTTCAACGTTTTCAGATGTAGTGTAGGAGACGTGCCGACAGCGTTTGTTTCAGAGGGTGAAACGCAGCCTAGCCGGTCTGGTCCCAAGAGGGAAGCTCCTTTCCAGGATAGAGAGTCCCTAATCTGTCCCTCGTTGTCAGGAACCATTCCCTACCGCTAGTTACTTTCTGTAATAAACGGGGTCTCCCTTTACTAGCGACATGCCAGAAGTGCGCCAAAACTCGGTGGCAAGCACTTAAACAGACCCTGCTGACCCAAGATGGCTACAAGAGGGAAGGGTTAAATGGCCACGCAGTAATACAGAATTGCTGATGGGTCCGCTGGACAGTAGGGGCAGCATGCGGTGAGCAGCAAGATGGCCGCCCAGCTGATTCCGGGACCAGCGTGACATGATGTTGCCTCTGTTCTTAAATATGTAAAATCAAACACAACAAACACTTTACTCCTACGCTAGGAAAGGACTCAGTAGACACAATGGGAATGTTCTGGAATATGCACTGCTTCCTGCCCTCAACAGACCGGGGTGGTCCGAATACACTGGATACAAATGGAGAAACAGAAAAAGGGCGCACCGACCTAGTGCATTATCATTTAAAATAATTTATTAAAGAAACAAAAATAGGTATCATACTCACAATGGACATAACACAGGCATGTCAAACTGAACAAGATGTATGATCCAAACAACATCTGAGTCCATACGATGGAACCCTGGATGACCAACTGGCTAACGCGTTTTGAGGACAAAACCTCTTCCTCAGAGCCAACCAAAGATGGCTACCAAGGGTTACATGGGTGCAACATAGCCAACCAGAATGCTGCTTCATTGACCCAGAAAATCATTGTTTCTCTTCCGCTACAGGCTGAGGTGCCACTCAATTTGAGTGCCGCCTGCAGTGGACCGCAGGTCTGCAATGCGCACCTGCCTACAAGCCTCCTTTCTGTGACAACTCTTTTAATATCCAAATAACCAGAGGTGAGAGCATGCAGGGATAATACATGAATGGAACAACAAGAACATCAGAGCAGTAGATGACATCACTGAAAGAAAGAAGAATATAAATGTATACGTGATTACTGATGGGCAATAACACAAGCTGTTTCAATGATGGATCATACTTCCTGAAAGATATGGGGTACTGACAGCAATGCAGCGATAAAGGAATAATAACTGGCCATAATTTTAGGGAGATTTAACAGAAATAATGTGGGCATGGTTAACCTAATGATATGGACAGACTTGAATATTGTATGCACATTTTGGGAGGCAGTACTCTGCATGTGCATGTAATGTGGTCAGGACATAGCCTTTCCTCTGTTATCTTTATATTCTATTTGGCACTGCATTGTTCTATTCACTTTTATGCTATTGGACTGAGGGAAGACAACTGCTTGCAACTGGCATGTATCGCCATGCTTCCTGTCCTTATGGAAAATAATTATTTAATGACAAATATTTGCATTAAAATGAAACACTAGGATAACAATTTGGGTTCCTTCACACATGCATTTTTGTGCTTTGTGGTGTTTGCTTCATGAACCCAGTCTATTCACTTTCCATGGGCTGGCAGTGCACCTTCAAGTCATAAAAATGTACCCGCAGCATTTTTGACAGCACACCACAATGCACCCTATGTGCCTTGTTATATGCTGTACTGCAGGTGCCTTGAAGGTTTTTATGCAAGTAGTTGGGTTGCCATTCTAGAAGAAAGGCACTACTATGCCCATAATACCATGTGTTATCCTGCATTGTGGTAATGAGAAGTAAAATGTACATTATACGAGGGGCGTTCAAGTCAAACAGGGACTTTTATTTTTACAGGTATAAAAAAAGGATGCTAGCATGGCATTACTACATTCAGTAGTAAGTGGAAAGAGTGTCCTATTGCTGATAGGCAGCACACATGTTGCGGGCCTGTCAGGAATGGACTTGCCAATAATGGTGGGACTCACCTGCCTTGTGGGCTGCAGTACCAGGGCTGGCCAACGGGTGCTCTCAGCAATCAGAGACTCACCCCTGCAATCAGCCAAACACCTGAAGCTGATTGCAGGGGTTGTATTTAAGGAATGGCCAGACTCACAGTCAGGGCCTTGGTGTGTGTTTTTCCATGGGCCCCTGTACCTTGTATCCTGTATTCCTGTTCCTGTCTGACTTGTTGCCGACCCTGCCTGATCCTGACCTCTGCTGACTTCTCCTGCTTGATCCCTGGCTTGTGACCCTGACCATTCTCTGCCTGACCCTCTGTACCGCGCTGCCCGTGAGTTACTGAACCCAGCTTGTGACCCCGACCACTCTCCCGCCTGTTCCTGGTACTCAGTTTGCCCGTTTGCTACTGACCCGGCCTGCCTGACTACTCTTTGTATTGTATGTATTGTTATCGGTGGGTGGTTTGGTTTGTTTGCACTGTGTTTTGTATTGTTAGTCTTAATAAATGATATTGTTTATACCATATCTGAAGCCTGCGTTTCCCTGTGTCAGTCCACACACCTCTGGTCATACCTGGAGCCCTGACAGGGCCAGTCCAGAGACTGCTAATCAAGATGGCAGACAACAGTGTTAGTGCATGCATGGAACAGCGTGTTGATGAAGTCTCTTGTGAACAAAGGCATAAAACCCGCGGATATCTACAGAAGACTTCAAACACAGTACGGTGATGAGCCGCAATAAGACATTTGAATGGTGTAAACGTTTCAAAGATGGCCTTAGTCCAGCAGTGACAATCCCAGCCGTGGTGGTTCCCAGCCCACAGGAGTCATTCCTGTAAATATTCAGCGCATGGAACGCCTGAAACTGGATAATCGACGCATAACCTGTCATAGAATTACACAAAAGATGAACGAATCTTTCTGTAAGAACGGTGAACACAATAATGACGAAGGGAAGCAGGCTGTACTAGGATGGTTCAGGTGTACTGACAAATCTTTCTATGCCGAAGCTTTCCCGCATTAGTTAAATACTGGGATAAGTGTATAAATGTAGCAGGGGAGTATGTTGAAAAATAAATGCAGTTTCCACTCCTTGAAATTTGTTCTTTTATTATTTAAACTCAAAAGTCCTGGTTTCACTTGAACACCCTTCATACTAAGCATTAATGCAATGTGATGGAGCCTTAAAGTGGTTCTAATGGCAGACGATTTTTTACCTTCATGCATTCTATGCATGATGGTAAAAAACCACCTGGGTGTAGCTTCCCCCCAGGCCCTTTATACATACCTGAGCCCCATCTCGATCCAGCAATGTGCATGACAGCCGCAGCTCTCCTGGGTCTCTCTCTCCTAGGGGTGGACTGACAACTCATGGGGCCCCCGGGAAATAGGGGATCATGGGGCCCCTGTGTCCTTGCCCAAACTCAAAAAAGCCTATGAAAAGGTACCAGGGGCATCTCATGGGGCCCCCTACTGACCCCGGGCCCTCGGGCAGTGCCCGAGTTTCCATATGGTCAGTCCGCCCCTGCTCTCTCCTCATTGGCTCACACAGCAGCAGGAGCTATTGGCACCTGCTGCTGTCAATCACAGCCAGTGACCCAATGTGCAGAGAGTGGGGGGGGGGCTGTGTCACACTGTGTGTGTGAATGGACAATGTCCATTTACAGGAGCATGGCTCAGGAGCGATTCTACTCAAGTGCTCCCCATTGCAGGGGGGAGGATCCAGCACTGCTGGCGGGGGACCCCAAAACAAGGGGCTACTCTGTGCAAAACCACTGCACAGAGCAGTAAAGTATAAAATGTTTGTGTTTTTTTTTTTTTATTACAATCTTTAGAATCACTTTAATTACCCAGTTACAATACCTATGAGTGAACTGCTTTACTTGTCAAAGGATTTGTAATTCTGATTAAATGGCCATATACTTATGCAATTAGCATAGCCATGAAGGCAAAACCACAATGTTGTGTTGTCACACCTTTTGACATCCTCTCTATAAATACTCAGCAGTGTAATGATGAGAATTCATTTCTTTTTAGTACATACATTAGGTAGGAGGCTGCAATTCTGCAACAACAAAAAATGTTACATTTACACTGCAAAGCCAGAAACTTGCCATCAGAACTGTTAGTCTGGTGGATGTTTATTTTGCAGGAAAAGCATGCAGTTTATATATTATTTACATATATTACAGTTGATTTACATATCTTTAATTTGATTCATTATTTGTTTGCCTGCAGTATGGCTTTAAATCGTCCATACTTGTATATGCCCCCTATCATGACTTGTTTGGCCAAAGTGTTGAGTAGGAACATAGGTGCTCATGAGAGCAAAGCATCCACAACTCTTCTAGTTCTCAGGAGGCTCCTTCTTGTGTCAGCGCAGGATGTGGTCCATGGTGCCAAGAAAAAAAGGACAGTGCACACATAGTAATGCTATTGTTGGTGGTACTAACGGGACACTCGCCATTGAGATTTTATATATATATATATATATATATATATACACACAGTGGGGCAAAAAAGTATTTAGTCAGCCACCAATTGTGCAAGTTCTCTCACTTAAAAAGATGAGAGAGGCCTGTAATTGGCATCATAGGGAGACCTCAACTATGAGGGACAAAATGAGAAAACAAATCCAGACAATCACATTGGCTGATCTGGAAAGAATTTATTTGCAAATTATGGTGGAAAATAAGTATTTGGTCAATATCGAAAGTTCATCTCAATACTTTGTTATATATCCTTTGTTGGCAATGACAGAGGTCAAACGTTTCCTGTAAGTCTTCACAAGGTTGGCACACACTGTTGCTGGTATGTTGGCACATCCTCCATGCAGATCTCCTCTAGAGCAGTGATGTTTTGGGGCTGTCGCTGGGCAACACGGACTTTCAACTCCCTCCAAAGGTTTTCTATGGGGTTGAGATCTGGAGACTGGCTAGGCCACTCCAGGACCTTGAAATGCTTCTTACGAAGCCACTCCTTCATTGCCCGGGCGATATGTTTGGGATCATTGTCATGTTGGAAGACCCAGCCACGTTTCATCTTCAATGCCCTTGCTGATGGAAGGAGGTTTGCACTCAAAATCTCACGATACATGGCCCCATTCATTCTGTCCTGTACATGGATCAGTCGTCCTGGTCCCTTTGCGGAGAAACAGCCCCAAAGCATGATGTTGCCATACCCATGCTTCACAGTAGGTATGGTGTTCTTTGGATGCAACTCAGCATTCTCTCTCCTCCAAACATGACGAGTTGTGTTTCTACCAAACAGTTCTATTTTGGTTTCATCTGACCATATGACATTCTCCCAATCCTCTTCTGGATCATCCAAATGCTCTCTAGCAAACTTCAGACGGGCCCGTACATGTACTGGCTTAAGCAGGGGGACACGTCTGGCACTGCAGGATCTGAGTCTCTGGCGGCATAGTATTACTGATGGTAGCCTTTGTTACGTTGGTCCCAGCTCTCTGCAGGTCATTCACTAGGTCCCCCCGTGTGGTCCTGGGATATTTGCTCACCGTTCTTGTGATCATTTTGACCCCACGGGGTGAGATCTTGCGTGGAGCCCCAGATCGAGGGAGATTATCAGTGGTCTTGTATGTCTTCCATTTTCTAATTATTGCTCCCACAGTTGATTTGTTCACACCAAGCTGCTTGCCTATTGCAGATTCAGTCTTCCCAGCCTGGTGCAGGTCTACAATTTTGTTTCTGGTGTCCTTCGACAGCTCTTTGGTCTTCACCATAGTGGAGTTTGGAGTGTGACTGTTTGAGGTTGTGGACAGGTGTCTTTTATACTGATAACAAGTTCAAACAGGTGCCATTGATACAGGTAATGAGTGCAGGACAGAGGAGCCTCTTAAAGAAGAAGGTACAGGTCTGTGAGAGCCAGAAATCTTGCTTGTTTGTAGGTGACCAAATACTTATTTTCCACCATAATTTGCAAATAAATTCTTTCCATATAAGCCAATGTGATTGTCTGGATTTGTTTTCTCATTTTGTCTCTCATAGTTGAGGTCTACCTACCTGGGAGAACTTGCAGAATTGGTGGCTGACTAAATACTTTTTTGCCTCACTGTATATCTTTAACAAACTATTTAACAAACTATTTGTGAGATTTTAATTTTTTTTTTCAAAGTGTAGATGCAAAATATTGGAATGGTTTAATCACATCAGCAGCCCTGGACAGCTTGCCCATTGCAGTCCCAACACAAGAACAAGGCAGTTTATCTATGCGCTATGGATTAAGGTTTCACCAATGCACAGCTTTGGTATGAGCCAGAAATAATGGCACACTGCATTCTAATAGAGCCTCATAGCATGCAGTCAAACAAAATAAACTAAAATAAAGGTGTCAAGAATGCATTTCAGCATGCTGTATATTAAACAAGCATCGTAGCATGGCTCAGCACATCACAGAACAATATAAAAAAATGCATGTGCTATGTTGAGAATGAGCCCTTACACTATATATACATAAACATTAATAGTATACTTGTATATGGCACTTCTATGCATGCCATCTACAGCCAATACTTTGTAAAAATCACTAAAATAAAACATGTGCACTGCTAAGCATAGTGCTATAAAGAAAAATAAATAATGAGTGTTTCCTGTTTAAAGTCAATGTACATTACAAGAAAATGAGATAAAGATTATAAAAAAAACAGCTCTGTTGGTGGTAGTCGGCTTTTGTTTATTGGTGGAAATGTTAAACATGCATGCTCCTATCTACATTGACATTTCCATCAACATAATTCATTTCTTGTTCAATCAGATCAACAAACTGAAACATCAATGTGTCTCTGTTTATTGACAGCAAGCTTCCTCCCCTTCAGCTTCCAAGCATATACATGCAAAATCATGCAGGTAACAAGTGCATGAATATTTGTGTATTCTATTACATATCTAGACATGCACTTCTGTTGATGTATGTTACGGATAGAAATCCTAGCACTACATACATGCAGTAAACTTGATGGAACATCTGTGTATCTTCTACCTTAAAGTGATTTTAAAGGTTTCTTTTTAAGAAAAGATAACAAACATGTCTATATTTACCTGCTCTGTGCAGTGGTTTTGCACAGAGCAGCCCGGATCTTCCTCTTCTTGGGTCCCCCGCAGGCTCTCCTGGCCCCTCCTCCAGTTGGGTGCCCCTACAGCAAGCAGCTTGCTATGGAGGCACCCACTGCTCCATGTGTCCATTCACACAAGGAGCTGCGGCTTGGGCTCGGCCTCGCCCACTCTGTCTTCTCATTGGCTCACTGGCTGTAGTCGACAGCAATGGGAGCCAATGTCTCCCGCTTCCGTCTCAGCCAATGAGAAGAAGGAGCCCTTGGATAGCCAAGATTCCAGTGTACATCGCTGGATCGAGAGGGGGCTTAGGTGAGTATTAGGGGGGCTGGGGGGTGCTGCACACAGAAGGTTTTTTACCTTTTATACATAAAATGCATAAAGGTTAAAAACATTGAGCCTTTGTAAGCACTTTTATCTACCCTAACCTTGATAAATGCAGTTTAGTTGCATATTTAGAACCAGCAAACTCAGCAGTTATCAGTTGTAAAGGACTGAGATATTACACAGATGCACAAACGGAAAGGCATATCATCTGTGACCCTAGATACACAAATCTGCATACGTTTGTTCATCATGAAAATGTTACAGGTTTATTTTCCATAATCAAAAAAGAAAGAAAAAGCGCCAAAAATTAATTTAAATAAATACAAAAAACGCAGCAACATCCAGGCTCCGCCCTACGCGTTTCGTCACAAATGACATCCTCACGGAGCCGCTCCGTGAGGACGTCATTTGTGACAAAACGCTTAGGGCGGAGCCTGGATGTCGTGACGTCAGGACGTTCCCTGCTGTCTAGCGGAGGTATCCGTGGTAAGCGGGTTTGCTCGCTGATTGCAATCTGATGGTATTGCTGACTGCCTATCATGCTGGTGTCGGCGTGACACCTTATTTGTGAGTGTTTTACTTACTTTTGATTAAATATAATGTTTTAAACTCGCTGCACCATCATCCTCTTTCTTTATTCCCGAGTGTGGCTCCTTGACTATGACTGGAGGATACGTTTAATAAAAGGTTCCCAGGAGCTGGTTTGATGCTTCTGTTGCAGAGTATTGCTCCCAATCTTGGATATCCCTCTTCAATACAGAGTATTGATTTTGCCACTTGGATACTTCACTGCTCCCAGAGCAACAGCATTTTTGCTGGTTTTAATTAATCAGCAAAAAGCTCTGCTGAGTTTATTTATTTCTTCTGGTGGTGGATTATGAGCACAATTATACAAAATATATATTTTTTGCACCAATTTTTGAAGCGATTTGAAAAACTAATTTTGAAGTGACTTTATTTATGTGGACTTTTGATTATAGATGTACATTTAGTAATTCACAGCGCATTCCTATTTTTTTGTTTGTTTATTTTCCATAATGTAGCTAAAAACAGACAAGGTAGCAAATGGTCAGACAACAGTTCAAAAGATTAGATTTAAAAGAGACAAACAAAAAAAAATTATTTTTGTGGATTGATTGGAACACTCTACTGTAGACTACAAGTTTCAGAATCCTCATGTGAATGTTAAATGTATTGTGCAGAGAATTGAATTTGAACAACAAGTTACACGATTATAAATGGATTATCCTCCAAAAAGAAGATGAATTTTGTATGGATAGGGTAACTGTCTTTTTAATGCTTTTTACATAAAGATACTTGTATCAGTGTGTCATAATGTTTTAAATTCCTTGACTCAGAAGTTATGATTGTTCACTCAAAAATTGTGTGAATATTCACTTAAATTATTCAATAATGCTAAAAGCAAATTCTTGTTTGATCCAGAAACCAATCATGTACAGATGCTTTTCACATGATTGGATAATTGAAGTGAAGATTCTCAAATTTAGTAAATCAATTTTAGTTTATAGCTTGTAATTATATACATATCCGGAATTACATACTTATATTAAAAAAATGTGTTCATTACATATTCTGGTCCTTTGTCCTGATTGTGATTTGTTGATCCTTTTATCTAACTGTAAGGCTCCATGCACACTGGTAGCGTTCGCTATGTAAAGTCACATTAAAATGTGCGTTTGTCAGCATTTTTGCATTAGTGTTTAGCTGCGTTTTTCCGAGTTTGCAGCTTTTAGCTTTTTTTTACCAAAAAATATTTTCTTTTGCTCAAAAAAAGTCCAAAAATGCCGGTTTGCCACGATTTACTGCTCTAGAAACGCCTCTAAAAATCTACTAGTTCGGTTTTCATTTTTTCCAGCCAAAAAACATTGATTACAGCCCGCAACATGAACTGGCCCGCAACGTGTGCATGGATACATAGGATAACATGTTGGGGAGTTACTGGCTGCAGAAAAAAAATGCCAAATGCCAAAAACAGCAGCTGTAAAAATGTCCACATGAGGACTAAATCTAACAGACAGACAGGGGAGATCGATAAAGTTTTGAGAACACGGGTTGATTTACTAAAGCTGGAGAGTGCAAAATCTTGTGCAGCTGTGCATGGTATCCAATCAGCTTCCAACTTCAGCTTGTTCAGTTAAGATTTGCCAAAATAAATCTGGAAGCTGATTGGCTTCTATGTAGAGCTGCACCAGATTTTGCACTCTTCAGTTTTAGTAAATCAACCCCGCTGTGGTTTGGCAGTAGTTCCATTGCTACCTGCACCTAATTCAGGCAAGCATTTCACAGGTTTGGTAGCATTACCGTCACATTTGCCAAATTCAAATGGTAGCCATACATTCTTAAAGGGTTGGTTCACCTTTACCAAAAACTGCCTATGCGGGTAAGAGGTGTCTGTAGATGATAAAAAGCTGTCCAGCTTTGACCAAAGTTGACTAATGCCCTTGCTATAGGTATAGGCCATTTACATATTTCATAAAGCCTGACTTGAATTCTCCCAAGTCGTTGCTAAGGACCATTGGTAAGAGAGCCCTAGTGGTACTGTTCACCTTCACCATCACAGCAATAAGCTCTTTCATTGATTCAAATCCCCTTACGTGTGCTTTCACTTACTTACGTATAAGCTCTGAGCTCAGCATTTGAGAGCTCACTCCCGTGATGGTGACGTAGTAATACTAGGTTTCCTTAGCAATGTTTTTTTGGTAAAGGCGTACTAAGCCTTTAAATAGCCACCAGTTTGCAGATTATTAAACTTGTAGTAATTAAAACCAGTTCTGAGCTGGCATACAGCTGTACGCGGGGGGAGCATGTCTGCTGAAGAGCTGCCACGAATGTGACAGCTTCCCAAACATTACTGTATCTTTGGGCTAGTCCAGCAATGGGCAAACTACGGCCCGCGGGCCGTATACGGCCCGGCGGACCTTTTAATCCGGCCCGCGGAGCGTGGCAAACATTGGCTGTCAGGATGTAGGCGGGGCAGCGTGACGAACTCCTCTCCTCTCACAGTCCGCCCTGAAGACCGGAACGGCGCGGGAACACGGTGAGAGGAACGCGCGGAGCAAAGGTAAGTGAATTGACACAAAATGGGGAATGAATTACTATAGGGGGGGTGACTTACTATGGGGGATGAATTACTATATGGGGGATGAATTACTATGGGGGATGAATTACTATATGGGGGATGAATTACTATATGGGGGATGAATTACTATAGGGGGGATGAATTACTATAGGGGGGATGAATTACTATGGGGCATGAATTACTATAGGGGGGATGAATTACTATAGGGGGGATGAATTACTATATGGGGGATGAATTACTATGGGGGATGAATTTCTATGGGGGATGAATTACTATATGGGGGATGAATTACTATATGGGGGATGAATTACTATGGGGGATGAATTACTATGGGGGATGAATTACTATGGGGGATGAATTACTATATGGGGGATGAATTACTATAGGGGGGATGAATTACTATGGGGCATGAATTACTATAGGGGGGATGAATTACTATAGGGGGGATGAATTACTATATGGGGGATGAATTACTATGGGGGATGAATTTCTATGGGGGATGAATTACTATGGGGGATGAATTACTATATGGGGGATGAATTACTATGGGGGATGAATTACTATATGGGGGATGAATTACTATGGGGGATGAATTACTATGGGGGATGAATTACTATATGGGGGATTAATTACTATGCTTACTATGGGGGAATATTACTATACTTACTATGGATGGCATGGTAGTGGCTGGGCCGGCCAGCAGCTAGTCCGGCCCCCGGGTCCAATATATGAACCCATTGCGGCCCTCAAGTCAAAAAGTTTGCCCACCCCTGGGCTAGTCTCTTATTTGCCCTTTAGGCTCATCCTATCCGTAAAACAAAACTTCACAACCATTCTCAGTGGCTAGAGAGTGAGTAAGTGCACTGAGGAAGGAGTTTCCAGTATGGACACTCCAACTTGGTGCCAATCTCCGACAGATTTATGAACCTCTGTGTGACATTCTGGTGCAGGGCTCAACAGAATTCCAAAGGGTGTCTACAACACGCTTTAATTATTCCTTCAAGGATCTTCCTGATTAAAAACAATAACAATCTGCAATTTTTAATGACAATGTAACGCTAGCAATGCTTTGGGTAGAATGAGACCATAGAATCTATGCTGCCTAGGCTTAGGGTAACATGAGGGAGCTTACCAGCAGATGTTTTTCATTCATGGTAGGAAAATAGTATTTAGTTGTATAAAATAATAATGTTGTTCAGTAATTCTGGTATGTGCCCTATTGGTTTATGTGAACTGTTCATTTTATGTTAGGTCTATTCTGCTTGTCATGTTTTCATAATTTCAATGATTTCATCGACTGATTGAAAATAACATTTTCACACGACTCTCCGATGTGTATTCTCTTTGCTTATGTTCTTCTAGCACCTGGACACAAACAAATGAGCATGTCTTTATACTTTTCTCTGGATGTTTGTTCTCCTAAAAATTATTTAGTTATGCTACCTGAAGCATTAATTATCTATCTGCTGCTTTCTTGTAAACGCCTCAACAGTAACAGGGTGTGATTGTGAAACAAAAGAGATGTGTAATTCAACAAGATATGGTAATGTTTTCGATATCCTCTTCCATGTACCATATGTCATACATATTAGCGTCATTGTCTCTTTCTTACAGCATATCCTAATTTATTGTCTAAAGTTTAAATGTTCTCATTGCTGTATTGTTGGTCATTCTATTTTTCTGATGGTGTTCCATGTGTAAAACAAGATAATCATAGTTGTTTCTGTTTTAGATACCTATCTCTGCACTTGTATCATTTGTGGAGGCGCTGGAAGTTGGCTACACCAAACATAAAAATCCATATCACAATTTGATTCATGCAGCAGACGTTACACAAACTGTTCATTACTTTCTCTTTAAGTCGGGTTTAGCGGTAAGTACACTTTTGGTTTCCTTTAGCATTTTGGATTGTGGCATCTGAAAAAGAGTGAGGTAACTTCATACGATGGACTTAACTGTTGGGGCATCTCAGAAATTAAGGAGGCTTAAGCCGGCCATAAATGATTTGAATCTTGGCCAATTCAGCAGGGGCCAGCTGGGATTCAAACCATCTATGGGCAGGTTGATTATACTCAACTCAATTGTACGACTTGGGTACAAACCAACATGTCATATTTTTGCATGGGGGATTCCCCCATCAACACCGACTGTGTTGATGGGGGAAACAAGCAACCCCCATGGGTTGCAGGAAAGAAAATCGCATTGTCTATGGCCTGCCTTACTGTTCGAGGGACAACTGTAATTAGAATAACCAAAATACAATTTTAGTGTACCTCAAAATCTGCTTTAAAGTGTAAATTCACATTTACTAAAAAGCACATTATGCTGTCCCCATAAACACTATACACATATAACACTATGGTGTACAAATAAAAAGTGCGGTAATTATTCCCAATACATGCAAGGATGAATAATAAAAATAAATGAATTCATAAATATAAACATAAGTCCAGCCACCATAACAGTGATAGTCCAATATCAACTTAATGTCAATCTTGAAAACAAACCCCCCCCCCCCCCGTGTGCAAATCTGACACCAGATGAAATGAATACACTCACCAGAGCTATATGCTGATTATATTATAAACCAGAATGATAGCATTTTGCTCTGGGAGCGATAATCTGCAGGATATCCCAGTAGAGGAACAGCAACCAATAGTGATCCAATCAGCACATATGGAACAGCTAAGCAGCACATATGGAACAGCTAAGCAGCAAATGATCTTCCAATAACATGGGCAAAGCTCGAGGAATAAGAAGAGATATGATGGTGCAGTACGTTTAAAACCAGTAAAATTTTATTAATAAAGTATAACACTCACAAGGAAGATGTCTAGCCGACACCAGCAATGACAGCCTCTATAATGCCACATCCACGAGGGAAAAACCAAGGGACGAACCTCCTGCACTGCGATCAACACAGCCGACAGCTGGGAGGAACGTTCCAACGTCACGTCCACTAGGCCAGGCCCAACATGTTTCGTCACTTGACGTCTTCAATGTAGCAGATGTCTTCTGCTACATATAACACTATGCTGTGGTATAACAGTGTAGCGTTACCCCCTTGAGAGACGCTGGTTTTGGGTACCCCTATTTTCCTGCACAGCCAGGCAACACGCATTTTCCAACTTTCATTCAGAGTCAGTAACCAGTCAATGGGCTTGTTTTTTGATGTTTTATTTGAGGATAAACAACTTGGATAGGGCCTAGGGGTATATGGGATGCCTAACTTGACTTGAAATGTATAACTCTGAGGACAAACTTCACAAAATGTAGGATCCTGGACTTTCTACTCCCTCTGGAGTGGAATCAGTCCAACAACAAAATATCTGTGAGGAACTCTTTGTCCCCTCTTAGTGGAGCTCTTCCGACCCCATCTAGAAACTACTCATCCACCTGGCTGTCCTTTACAGAGTATTCCAGAGCAAATATTCTAGTACAGGTTTTCAGCACTGTCCCAGGGAGAACTGGTTGGGTATAGCACCTACAAGCCCTCTCTTTTGTAGGCCCCAGGAGTGTAGAGGGCCTCACACTGTCCTTGTGTCCTGTAGCTTTGGATAAACTGCTTTCAGGCTTTTGTTGGGGTGATTTCCCTCCAGGCTAACAGGCTATTCTTCCTCTATGGACTGTAAGGCAGTGCAGCTCCCACTGTCACCTTCCTTTCTCCAGCCTGGAGGCAGAATCCCCCTTCTCCGGGGTCCCCTCTCAGGATAAACAGCAGCACATCTCAGCACTCAATCTTCCACCCGACTCCCCTGCTGGCCAGGCTCACTCATATTTATGGGCTAGCGTGCCTGGGATTGGTCAGACTGCCATAAATATGCAGATGAGCTCTTCCTGGCCTCCACCCACTGGCTTCTATAAACTTCTCTAAGCTTCTAGAACCAGGGGTAGGTATCAGAGGACTGACCTGTAGAGCCCTACAGCCTGACCTGAAGTAAGCCCTCTGACTCACACCCACGCTTCTAACAAGTCTCTAACTACACCCACAAACTATATACACAAGAGGGAGTTACAACAGCATATACTGTATGGATGTTGTTATACCACAGGATAGTGTTCTAAACCTACCCTAGCACCAGGGCTTCTTCTCAATTAAAAAAATGTAGGTTAAAACTGCATTAAAAGAAGACTTTTTAAATTTTCAGCAGCCCATGATGGCTCCATCCCAAGTTATTGTAAGGGCGGAGAAGCTCTTGGGACCAGCACACCTGTAACGATCCACCTGGCGGTACCTCTGGCAGTCCACCGGACAGGATTCCTCAGAGCGTGGAGTCTAAGTCCCGGTCTGCTTGTTCACCAGGGCCCCTGATGGTGGGGATGGACTTGGAGCAGACCAGGACCAGGTCATGACCTCCGAGTACTCCCACCCGTGGCAGAGAGGTCCGCAGGGGATATCTACAAGAGGAGAGCCTGATGTGAAGAGGCCAAATGGGCCCGAGCAGGATGGATGGACGGATGGATGGATGAATGATAATTTCGTGGTCAGACAGGCCGGGTCGTTATCGTGGGAGCAGCGAGGTACAAGGCGGCAGGCAGAGGAGAGTCGGGTCACACACAGGGTCAATACCAGAGTTTCAGATCCAATAGGGGCAATCCAAAGAGAGGTCAGGTAAGCCCGGGGTCGGGGCAGGAGAATACAGCAAGTCAGAGGCAATCTGGGTCAGCAACAGTCAATCTACACAGGAACAGACGCAGGGGAACACAGGAAAGATCTAACGGCAACCAGTGTCAGCGCAGGGCATCTTTAAATACCGTGCCCTGCGCTGTCATTGGTCCCCGGCGCGCACCTGCCGCGGCCAGCCAGGATCTAGCACCCGTAGCCCGGCGCAAGCCGGCAAACTGCGCATGCGCCGAATTGGACGCTGCGGCGGACCCTGACAACACCCTTGTGCCACTGGGGAGGGCCAAGTTGTGTTCATTCAAGCTGTCAATGTGCAACGTGTGCTCCCTCCTGTTGCAGCCACTGAGCTCATCATAGGTAACAGGAGAGAGTACATACTGCACATGTACAGCCAGAATGAACTGGATGGCACTCCGTCCTGCAGCTCTAGAGGATGCTGGTCCCAACAGCTGCTCTGTCCCAACAATAACTTGGAATGGAGCCATCACAGGCTGTGGAAGATTTTAAGGCAGCTTTTTTTTTTTGAATATGGTGTTGGCCTACATTCTTTGAAATGAAAGGAAGCCCTCATTGGAGGGTAGGTTTAGTACCCTATGCTGCTATACCCATATGAGACAGCATAGTGTGCTTTTTGGTAAAGACGAACTTACACTTATTTGCAAGTTGGTAAAACTATTTTAACAGTAATAACATCTACATCTAAAATCAAGACACAGTAGACACTACCTGTTCATAAACACAATAAACAGAAATAAATTAGTAAAATGATGATTTGTATGTGTTTTGCATATATATGTCCTTCAGGTCATGCTTTGACCAAGCCTGGCTGGCTCTCTGGGCGTGCAAAGAGAAAAGTGGGATGGATTTTCCTGGCCAACATATACAGTTACTTTATGGAATTATGCATGTTTGTATAACAGCCTAGTAAGATTGTTTAGTGGCCAGACTGCTCATACATGGCCAACTACAATCTAAAGTGTGAAGGTACCTTAAAGTGAAGCTTTATGTATTTGCCCTTGTTCCCTACCAGTTTGTTTGGGCCACTGGAAGTAAAGAGAAATACCTGGAACCTAGGGTTATGGGAAGCATATGACTTATTCCCCTTCCTCCCACATGACATTGACGGTGCTTGGTGATTGGCAGCTCATGTACCTAGAAATATCACAGGGAGAAAGTCTGTTGCTCTAAGTCACTACCTGGAGCTCAGGGATTCTCCACTTTGCTCCTGGCAATGAAGCATAGAGGCAGGAATGGAAAAGAAATGCAACTATGTGCAGCTGAAAAGTGTAGCAGTGAAGTGAACCTGTTGCTTTGGCCTGCAGCTAATCCTGCAATAATAGCACAATATTATTATTATTATTATACAGTATTTATATAGTGCCAAAGGGTATGCTCAGCGCTGTACAGTAGCAAGGGGGACAGAACATGAGACAAGACAGTAACAATACACTACACGAGGGGTTCGAGGGCCCTGCTCTTTTGAGCTTACAATCTAGGAGGGAGGGGAAGGTGGTACAGGAGGAGATGGCTGTGGGGGATGGAGTGGTGGGAGGAGTGGAGGAGGTTAGTGGTTAGAGGTCGGGTGTTAGGGGAGGTTGGGGTAGGCTTCCTTGAAGAGGAGGGTTTTCAGGGTGCGCCTGAAGGTGAGGAGGGTAGGTGACAGTCTGATGGATTGGGGTAGGGAGTTCCAGAGGATGGGGGAAGTCCTGGAGAAGTCCTGTAATCGGGCGTGGGAGGAGGAGACCAGGGAGCTAGAGAGTAGGAGGTCCTGTGAGGAGCGGAGGGCACGGGTAGGGTGGTATTTGGGTATCAGGTCGGTTATGTAGTTTGGGGCGGTGTTGTGAATGGCTTTGTACGTCAGAGTTAGCAGTTTGAATTTGATGCGTTGGGCAATCGGGAGCCAATGAAGGGATTGGCAGAGGGGGGTGGCGGATGTGGAGAGGTTGGTGAGGTGGATGAGTCTAGCCGCTGAGTTCAGGATAGACTGGAGTGGGGATAGCGTTCATTTGGGTAGGCCAGTGAGAAGGGAATTGCAATAGTCCAGGCGTGAGATGATGAGGGAGTGTACGAGTTGTTTGGTGGTGTCTGGGGTGAGGAATGTACGTATCTTGGAGATGTTGCGGAGGTGGAGCCTGCAAGATCTAGATAGCAGTTGGATGTGGGGTAGGAAGGAGAGGTGGGAGTCCAGGGTGACACCCAGGACTTTGGCGAGTGGGGTGAGAGAGATGGTGGCGTTGTTAGTGGTGATGGAGAGGATGGGGGGGGGGCACGGGCTGGGGGGAAGACCAGGAGCTCGGTTTTGGATAGATTCAGTTTGAGGAAATGGAGCGACATCCAGTCTGATATGTTGTTTAGGAGGTGGGCGATGCGGGCAGAGAGTGAGGGGGTGAGGTGGGGGGTGGAGATATAACAAATCCTACAATAGTAGCACATACACTTAACATAGATGTGAATAATTCTAGATATGGCCTGTGTATTTTTATCCAAACATTAACATCAGTTAATAATGTAAAAGACTAGTATTTATGAAATATGCATTTACTATCAAAAACAAAATGCAATGTATTTTTGCATATTTGTATACCTGATTTATAATAATACAATTAAAAAGAATAGTTTTACTGGTATAATTCAGTCAATGTTTACAAATAGATTTTCAAGATCATATGTACTTTAAAATAAATGTGTTCTAAGTGTTAAATGGGTTGGTACATTGTGATCTGTAATTCATATCAGTCATGGGATCCAGGCAAATCTGCCAGACAGCAGGGCAAGATCGGCGTGCAATAAAGTCAGGTCACCAAACCCATAGAACAGCAATTCTATTAGAAAAAGGCAAAGCAGTAAGTCCTACACTAGCAAAATGTGCCCGTTGGGACAAAGAAGGGGCAATCAATGCACCTTAGAGGAGGGCAGACATATATACAATACTGCAAAGTGCAAAGAGGAAGGATACCTACTCTAAAGCTACTCATAACTAGATGGCTTTTATTTATTAGCCAGTTGGCTGTTAAAAAAAAAAAAAAAAAAAATTGGATTCCCTCATCTACATAATTGAGGTGGATGAAGAAATTTTCCCTGCTGTGCTATTGTATCCTTATAGTGGGACTCAGCTGTCAGAATACACTGATCAGCGCTGCAGTCAATCAGCTGCATGCACTGATCGAAAGGAAATTTTCCAGCATTCTCATTTCAGAAAAGCCAATTAATCAACCGCTCTCTAATGGGAATAGCCATAGATAAATTAAAATGCCCTCCTGAACTGGCTGAATTTCCCCCCACAGTTCAAACAGCAAATTAGAAGTTCATGCTGCTATCCCAATATTCTGACCCATTGATTGAAGCCTCCTGTCTACAATATATTGCCAAAAGTGTTATGGTGCCTGCCGTTACACGCACATGAAATTTAACCCCTTGCCCTTCAGAGGATTTACCCCCCTTAATGACCACGCCTCTTTTTGCTACACGGCGCTGCACTAATTCAACTGATAATTGCGCAGTCATGCAATGCTGCACCCAAAATTTACGTCCTTTTTTTCACACAAATAGAGCTTTCTTTCTGTGGTATTTGATCACCTGTGCGCTTTTTATTTTTCACGCTATAAACAAAAAAAGGACAAAAATTTTGAAGAAAAACAATATTTTTTACTTTCAGCTATAAAAAGTATATAGTAAACTCAAAGTTGGTTATAAATTTAGGCCAAAATGTATTCTGCTCCATGTTTTTGGTAAAAAAATCCCAATAAGTGTATATTGATTGCTTTGTGTGGAAGTTATAGCGTCTACAAACTATGGTATAGATACTGCAATTTACACCATTTTTTTGCTATACAGCGCTGCGCTAGTTTAACGGACAATTGCGTGGTCATGCAATACGGTACATAAATAAAATTTACATCCTTTTTTTTTCCCACAAATTGAGCTTTCTTTCGGTGGTATTTTATCGCCTGTGCGGTTTTTATTTTTTGTGCTATAAAAAAAAAAAAGGCTGACAATTTTGAGGAAAAAAAACCAATATTTTGGACTTTTTGCTATAAAACATGTCCAGTAAAAACAAATTTAAAAATTGAATTTAATCATAAATTTCTGCCAAAATGCATTCTGCGACATGTCTTTGCTAAAAAACCCAATACGTGTAAATTAATTGGTTTATGTGAAAGTTATAGCGTTTACAAATGGCGGGAAAGATACTGGGATTTTTAGTTTGGTTTTTTTATACTAATAATGGCGGCAATCAGCGATTTATGGCGGCGATCAGCGACTTATGGCGGGACTGCGGCGGACATTCTGACATTGGGGGGTACTGACTTGGGGTCACTCACATCCCCAGTGACACCAATACAGTGATCAATGCAAAAAAAAACCACTGACACTGTACTAATGGCACTGGGGAGGAAGAGGTTAAGTTTATTATTCAGGGAGAGGGTTAACTGTGTGAGGGGGAGTGTTTTACTAGGGGGCGGGGGTGTGTACTTCAGGGAACAGTGTTGATCGGGAGAGAGAAACTCTTCTGTCCCGATCAGCGTGTCCTGGAGCTGTCAGGGAACTGACAGAAAGCACAGCTACTGCAGCTGTGCTCTCTGTCAGCGATTGCCGCCGATCGCTGGGACATAGCCGGTAACGACCGGCTGTGACCCGGCGACTGACATCTGCGGCTGTGATCGGCGGGACAGGTAGGGCGGCGGCGCGCCCCCTACCTGTTTTCAAAACACACGTTTTAAAACGTGCTTTTGCCCAGCCGTGCCGCCGTATTTCTACAGTGGCTGGGCAGCATGTGGTTAATGGCAATCTTAGTCTGTAGGGTTCAATATTAAGTTGGCCCACCCTTTGCAGCTATAACAGCTTCAACTCTTCTGGGAAGGCTATATGGACCTTGCTTTGTGCACTGGTGTGCAGTCATGTTGGAACAGGAAGGCATGCACTGATCCTACTCTGTCATTTTACGTGACCTTCCACTTTGTGGCTGAGTTGCTGTTCCCAGTTGCTTCCATTTTGCTACTAAATATTCCATGGTCAACTGTCAGTGGTATTATAACATAGAAATATCACGGATGGACTTATTGCCCAGGTGGCCACCTATCACGGGATCACGCTTGAATTCACTGAGCTCCTGAGAGCGACCCATTCTTTCACAAATATTTTTAGAAGCCGTCTGCATGCCTAGGTGCTTGATTTTTTACACCTGTGGCCACAGAGGTGATGGGACACCCCTCCAAATCATTGGATTCAGGTATTCCAAGTACTTTTGGCAATATAGTGTACGCCATACCTGTTGCACATTAGACAAAACAAGACCAAAGCTTTTATTATGGCTCACTACAGAGGTCACAAAACTACTCTTACATATTATTTGCTGTTACTGTGCAAAAAGAGAGAAGGCTGTGTCCTGCAATGTGTTGTGCTGCAGATAAGACAGACAAGAAGTCACAGTAGAAGCTAATCTTTATGCCGGGGAAGAAGAGATGAGTAGAGAGAAGGGCAGAATAACAGTGTACTATAAGAACAGAATGGGGAGAAGGATTCTTGAGTTAGGGAGTGGGGATTGTAGCAGCAGCCACGGACTGATGAAGAAAGAGAAACAGGAAAAAGCTTTAGAAACCAGTGTTCATTTCGTCGACAAAAATACTTTCGTAATGGTTTTCATCAGCTGCATGTTTTCAGAAACGAAAACGAAAATAAAATTAGAATCAAGTCAATTGACGAAAACTATGATAGAAATCAATTCCAATGTTCAGTTAGTCAACTAAAATCTTCAGTACATTATATTCAACTAAAATATAATGGGTTTAGTTAATTTGTAATGCATTATTTAAGCATTTCTCTAAAATTTCCAAACTCATTATACACTCCTGGAGTAAAAATCTAACATGTTATTATTTATAGTATTAAGGTCTGAGCATGCACTACGGACACAGATTTAGCCGTTGTGATATAAAACGTCTTTGTAAAAAAAAAAACAAGCTTCATAAACAAACAAAAATATAGATTTTTGACAAACAGAAGTGCAACTTTTGCCTCTTGCCCTCCAGAGCCTTCCTGACCAGGCCATTTTTTGAGATACGGCGCTGTGTTACATTAACTAACAATTGCACGGTCATGCAGCGCTGCACCCAAAAAAAGATAAATATATATGGGTAAATAAAAAAAACAAGAGTCAGTTATGAAGTATTGTGTAGGGATAAAGTTAACGGAGGTTTAGGTGCACAAGGGTTTAAGAGATACTACCGCTCTGTGCTGTTTTCACGAATAGCGGATTGGATGTATAATACACAAGGGAAAACGTGTGTTAACTAGTTGCCGACCGCAGATAACCGAATGACGGCTACACTGCGGCCGGCCAGTTCTGGGTGGACGTTATATGACGTCCTACGGACACAGCTGATCACGAGATGTGGTAAAAGGCCAATCATACTGGCCTTTTACCACATGATCAGCGGTGTCCAATGACACGCTGATCAGAGGGAAATGCAAGTGCCGGTTCTCGGCTGCACTTTCCTCACGCTGTCAGATAGTGAGGAAAGTACTGCCGAGAACCGGCAGTTGTCAGAGCGGGGATCGGCACCGATCATCAGGGCACTGATGATCAGTGCCCTGATGATCGGTGCCCAGCAGTGACACCCGCAAGTTCCGCCCACCTGTGCCCAGCAGTGCGCCCACTAGCTCCGCCCACCCGTGCCCAGCAGTGCACCCACCTGTGCCCAGCAGTGCCCCCACCTGTGCCCAGCAGTGCACCCACCTGTGCCACTCTGCAGTGCCACCTACCTGTGCCCAGAAGTGCCACCTACCTGTGCCCAGCAGTGCCACCCACCTGTGCCCACCCACCAGTGCTGCCCACCAGTGCAGCGTACCAGTGCTGCCAGTCAGTGCCCAGCGGTTGTGCCAGTCAGTGCCGCCAGTCAGTGCCCAGCAGTGATGCCAGTCAGTGCCGTCTATCAGTACCCATCATCAGTGCTGCATATTAGTGCCGCCTATCCGTGACACCTCATTAGTGCTGTCTATCAGTGCCGCCTATCCGTGCCACCTCATTAATACTGCCTATCAGTGCCCATTGGTGCTGCCTATCAGTGCCCATCAGTGCCCATCAGTGCTGCCTCATCAACGCACATCAGTGAAGGAGAAAAATTACCTGTTTGAAAAATTTTATAATAGAAACAAAGAAACTTTTTTTTTTTTCAAATTGTTTGCACTTTTTTAATTTATAGCGCAAAAAGTAAAGCGCCCAGTGGCGATTAAATACCACCAAAAGAAAGCTCTATTTGTGAGAAAAAAATGATCAAAATTTCATATGGGTACAATGTTGCATGACCGCGCAATTGTCAATCAAAGTGCGGCAGCGCTGAAAGCTGAAAATTGGCCTGGTAAATAAGGGGGTATAAGTGCCTGGTAGGCAAGTGGTTAAAATGGAAAATACACTAAGTGGGGCACAATTAGATAATTTGGATTCCACAAAAGTATTGGATTTTTTTGGAAAGTATGAGCACTTTAACACGGAATGTTATAAGAGAATGGGATAGCAAATGGGGTGGGAATATAATTCACTGCTAATACCCTTGGAGGGAACAGATTTTTGCCCTCCAGGGAAAGACAATATTGTTGGTAAATGGATAAAAGATAAAAATATACATTTGATAGACATCACTGAAAAAGGGAATTATGTTCTTTTTTAGAATTAGAGAATAAGAAAGGCTTATGCAGGCCATAGACGGGGAGAAAACTGGCCGTTTTTTTAACAAAAAAACGAAAAATCGGTTGTTCAATAGGCCGACGTTACCACCAACAGTAAAAAAAAAAAATCGTCCGATTTTCTTCCCGTCTACGGCCGGCATTTAATTACTTCTGTCCCTGCAGAGAGCCCCGCTATTATATTTGACATTAAAAAGTATTGTGGTTGCAACATTGTATCTATTTGTATCCATTTCGGATACAGATGGGGTTTTTTTTTTTGGATACGAATCGATACAATGTTGCAACCGCAATACTTTTTACTGTCAAAAATAACAGCGGACTGGAATTCTTCTCTCTCTTCCTCTTCTTCTTTCTCTTCCTCTTCTTCTTTTCCCTCTCTCTCTCTCTCTCTTCTTCTTCTTTTTCCTCTCTCTCTCTCTTCTTCCTCTCTCTCTCTTCTTCTTTTTCCTCGCTCTCTTCTTCTTTTTCCCCTCTCTCTCTTCTTCTTTTTCCCCTCTCTCTCTTCTTCTTCTTCCTCTCTCTTCTTCTTCCCCTCTCTCTCTCTTTCTCTTCTTTTTCCTCTCTCTCTTCCTTTTCCTCTCTTTCTCTACTTTTTCCTCTCTTTCTCTTCTTTTCCCTCTCTCTCTCTTCTTCTTTTTTCCTCTCTCTTCTTCTTCCTCTCTCTCTCTCTCTCTTCTTCCTCTCTCTCTCTCTCTCCTTCTTCCCCTCTCTCTCTCTCTCTCTCTCTCTTTATCTTCTTTTTCCTCTCTCTCTTCCTTTTCCTCTCTTTCTCTACTTTTTCCTCTCTTTCTCTTCTTTTCCCTCTCTCTCTCTCTTCTTCTTTTTCCTCTCTCTTCTTCTTCCTCTCTCTCTCTCTTCTTCTTCCCCTCTCTTCTTCTTCCCCTCTCTCTCTCTTTCTCTTTTTTCCTCTCTCTCTTCTTTTTCCTCTCTCTCTTCTTTTCCCTCTCTCTCTCTTCTTCTTTTTCCTCTCTCTTCTTCTTTTTCCTCTCTCTCTATTTTTTCCTCTCTTTCTCTTCTTTTTCCTCTCTCTCTTCTTTTTCCTCTCTTTCTCTTCTTCTTGCAGGTCACGGCTCATGCGCAGATTTTTTTATCGGTAAAAAGATCAACCGGTTTGCCCATCATTGCTGCGAAAATCAGCCGATCGGCAAAATCGACTGATTTTTTGTCCAACTTTACCGATCAAAAAAATCTCACAAAATCCAGAAAAACATCCGACCAATTAACCCAATAACGGTGCGGAAATCGGCCGATTTTTTTTTCGGCTGAAAATTTGGCCGATTTCAGCACCGTTAATGGGTTAATTGGTCGGCAGTTTTTCTGGATTTTGTCAGATTTTTTTGGATCGGTAAAGTTGGAAATAAATTGGCAGATTTTGCCGATCGGCCGATTTTCGTGGCAATGATGGGCAGATCGGCTGATCTTTTTACCGATAAAAAAATCTGCGCGCGAGCCGTGACCTGCAAGAAAAAGAAGACCCATCTATGGCCTGCATTATTCTTTGGTTTAGATGAATAGGGGTATTATAAATTGAGACACGTTGTGGTAGCCCTCCCGTAGCCACTAAGGGTGGTGGAGAACATGTACCCATTGGAACGTTTTTTTAGTCAGGATACAACACAAATATGTAACTTCCTGTATTTATAAAATTCTTATTAATATACCTGGGTTTGATTCTCCACCGTTCTTGGGAAAGTGGAAAAAAGAGCTTGGAACAAAATTGGAAGAACAAGAGAAAAAGAAAATATTTAAATGAATTTTTTTAAATGGCCGGTTATATGAGCAATGAGCTCAGAGTTCACCTTTATGTTGGAGGGGAGGAATTATGGCACATATTTGGTGGAACTGTCCTAAAATACAGTAGTTTTGGCAATAAATAAGCCAACAAATTCGGGAGATAACAGGAATTAAAATACCGAATAACGCTAAGGGATTGATACCTAGATTCTGACAGAGACAGGAAATCCCCAAAATAAAAGATTGGATAAGCAGCGTGGAATATACATAAATATATTAATAAAAATTGTTAGAAAAACCTGGGAAAAATTGATGTTATAAAACAGCCAAGAGATACTTAGAACAGATAGGAATACATAAGATGGGAGGGGGAAAGACTGAATGTTCCCTTTACCGCGGTTTTGGTATTTTCACTAGGCGGGGTAAGAGGTGGAGGACAGATGACAGAGGTTAATTGAGGATCTGGGTGCTTGGTGGGAGGGCGGGAAGGGAAGGGATTTTGTCAAAATGTTTTGATATGATAAATGTGTGATGTAACATTTGAAATAATGTCTGTTTATAAGTTAAAATCAATAAAAAATATAATTAAAAAAAAAAAGTGCAACTTTTGTTAATTGCCCTCCAGAGGCTATACCTCCCTTCCTGACCAGGCCATTTTTTGAGATACAGCGCTGCACTACTTTAACTGACAATTGCACGGTCATGCAGCGCTGCACCCAAATTACATTTATGTCCTTTTTTCTCTTTTGCGTTATAAACAAAAAAAGACCAACAATTTTGAAAAAAAAAATATTTTTGACTTTTTGGCTATAAAACATATCCAATAAAATATGAAAAAAATCTAATTTTGTTATACATTTAGACCAAAATGTATTCTGCTACGTGTCTTTGCTACAAAAAAAAATCTCAATACGTGTAAATTAATTGGTTTACGTGAAAGTTATAGCGTCTGCAAATGGAGGTATATACACTGGAAATTTTTTTATATATATATACTACTAATGGCGGCAATCAGTGACTTACAGCAGGACTGCGGCGGGCATTCTGACACTGGGTGGGAACTGACTTACCACTGAGGTCCCAATGACACTAATACAGCAATCAGTGCTAACAAAAAGCACTGACACTGCACTAATGACACTGGGCAGGAAGGGGTTAATATCTGGAGCAATCAAAGGGTTAACTGTGTGCTGTTTTACTAGGGAAGCATGCTGTTTTGTATCGCTATGCTATGCAGAGCGATACAAAGCAGCATGCTGGAGCTGACAGGGGAGAGGTCTGTATTGTTTGCATACAGATCTCTCCCCCGTCAGTGGTACTCAGCGATCGTCAGCTGCTGGTGGGGAATCTCCGGCTAGGACCCAATGATCGACAACTGTAGCCACCAATGACGGTGCGGATAGGGTGGTACGTGCATCCGCTACCCGAAAGTACAAATATATATATATATATATATATATACACACACACACACATACATACACACATACATACACACACGCATGATTTTGCGCAGCCCTGCCACCCTGTTGCAGTAGTTCTGCTATAGGGCGGTTGGGAAGCGGTTAAAATACACAAAAATATACAAGACAAAAACACTCCCCAAAAAACTGTAAACTCTATTGGTTGTAATGACAGGCTGCATGTGGGGATGGGGAAGTAAATGGGAGTGACGGAGTGCACAGGCCAGAGAACTGGATGGTTTGGGGAGGCTGTTATTTTACACAGTTCACTGCTACCTTGCTGGGAGAGGACACACTCACCACATCACATCCAGACAGACACAAGTCCTACGGATTAGTACCTTTTTTGTGGTTTGTAGGGCATTGTTCCAGAACTCCCAGGCAGCAGGCAGACAGAGGGGGCCTGTATCTCTCAGCCAATTCAGCTTGCTGATAAAGAGTACTGGAGATTTTAATTGACTAAAAAGAAAGGGCCAGGACCTGAATGCGCAGCATTAATGAAGGCCCTGCATGACTGAGTTGGCTGGGAAAGCTAGACATAGGTGCTAATTGGTCAATTTAAAAGTGGATGGTAAGACTTACCTTATTGGTGGTCGAGAGGGTGGGTCTGGGTGCGGTTGGGATTTGCAGCTATGGCTTAGTGGAAGGGAAGAGTTCCTTGAGGGTCAGTGGGAGCTTGGTCGGAGGAGAAGAAACTTGCATTAGTAGGTGCTCACGGCTATTTTTAGCTATTGTCGCTGCATGGAAGATATTGAGCTCGCGCTTGCTTGTCTGCAGACGGCCCCTATGGTTAATGGTCCACAGTGGCTGACTGCCCAGATGGGTGGGCTGTTGCAGGGGTCAGGGCAGGCCCCTGCATCACCTGCCCCGGTGCAGTTACGGGTGAGGAGGTGAGTTCTTCCACCAGTTGATCGTTTAGTTGTTTCACCACTAGGGGTGGTCCCTAAAAAGGAACCTTTTGCTTCATTCATCACCTGTCCTACCCCAGAGGTGGTTTGGTGAATGATACGATTGATGATTCCTTGTGCTCTTTTTCTTATGCGTCTTTTGATGTGGCAGTGGGATGGGTACGCAAGTTCGTTAAAGGCGCTCTTATGGCAAAGACTGACATAGAGGCGGTATTTAGGTTGTTGCCGCTCTATCCTAACAGTTGCGAGTTGTTGAGGTGCAGGTGCCAGGGACAGTTTTTGGTTGACCATTGTTTGCCTATGGGCTGTGCTATTTCCTGTTCCTACTTCGAGATGTTCAGTTCCTTCTTGAAGTGGATCATTTGTGACTTGTCTGGTCTGCAGTTGATCAGTCACTACTTTGATGATTTTCTGGCTCTAGGCCCTCCCGACGATAGGACTTGGCTGGCGTTGTTGGTTTTGTTACAGCATGTGTTTCAGGTTTTTGGTGTGCCATTGGCGTCGAAAAAGACTGTGGGCCCCACGCCAGAGCTGAATTTCCTTGGGATTGTTATTGACACAGTCCGCATGGAATGTCGGCTGCCTCTGGATAACCTGGATGATCTTTGTGGATGGAGTCGGTGGTGTTGAGCGAGGATATGGCTCTGTACACTGATATGGCGGGTTCTGTGGGGTTGGCGGCTTACTTTCAGGGTTATTGGTGTGAAGGTAGATGGCCTACTTCGTAGAGTGGATCGGATTTCCTTCGCAACCTGGCCTTGTTGGAATTATTTCTGGTGGTGTTGGCTGTGAAATTGTGGGATCCGGAGTTGGCTAACAGGCGGGTGTGTTTCCATTGTGATAATCTTGGAGTGGTTCAGGCAATTAATTTTCCTTCCGCTTCTTCCCCTCCGGTGGTGCGGCTGCTTCGGCATTTAGTTTTGCGTTGTTTGACTTTTAATGTTTTTCTCCGGTTTTGTTTGAAATGCTTGGGGTCTTAACGTATTTCATGGCTGAAAAGTTTGTTGTAAGAATTTATGCTAATTTACGGTTTTGTTAATAAAAGGGCTGCTATGGCCATTTGAAATCCAAGTTAAGTGTTTGGTGTCATTTTTTATTAAGGTAAATGTTTATGGGTCATGATGAGGTTTCATGGCAGCCGTACCTCAGCAATACTTTAGTCATGTACTGGAGATTTTAGTTTAAAATAAAATACTACTAAAACTAAAACAATTCAGAAGACTAAAATGCAACTAAAACTAAAATGTAACTATGACTAAAAGTAAATCAAAATTTGATGTCAAAATTAACAGTGTTAGAAACCCATCATTCAAATAGGAGAGTTGAACAAATCAGGTATGATATGCTGTAAATTTCAACATGACTCTTTTTGTTTTTGAAGTCAAACAACTCTTGCAAACATTCGTTGCAATCAGAGTTGAAGGGCATATGAAGGGGTTCATGGCAGATTTATCTAACCTCGTACTTTTATCTTCATGAATCACTAGACCTGAAATGTCATCTACACCATGTCCTCTGCCTGCCATGCAATAAGAATGTCTTAGGGCCCACCAATAGCATTCTAAAGCAATTTAAAGCAGCATCAGAGCTTGTTAAGATGGGTGACAGAATGGGGAACCTGTGAGATAACTGCAATTCCTGCCAAGTATCCTTAACCACTTGCCTACCAGGCACTTATACCCCCTTCCTTACCAGGCCAATTTTCAGCTTTCAGCGCTGCCGCACTTTGATTGACAATTGCGCGGTCATGCAACATTGTACCCATATGAAATTTTGATCATTTTTTTCTCACAAATAGAGCTTTCTTTTGGTGGTATTTAATCGCCACTGGGCGCTTTACTTTTTGCGCTATAAATTAAAAAAAGTGCAAAAAATTTGAAAAAAAAAAAAAGTTTATTTGTTTCTTTTATAAAATTTTTCAAACAGGTATTTTTTCTCCTTCACTGATTTGCGTTGATGAGGCGGCACTGATGGACACTGATAGGCGGCACTGATGGGCACTGATAGGCAGCACTAAAGGGCACTGATAGGCAGTACTAATGAGGTGGCACGGATAGGCGGCACTGATAGACAGCACTAATTAGGGGTCACGGATAGGCGGCACTGATATGCAGCACTGATAGGCGGCACTGATAGGTGACACTGATGATGGGTACTGATAGACGGCACTGACTGGCATCACTTCTGGGCACTGACTGGCGGCACTGACTGGCACAACCCCTGGGCACTGACTGGTGGCACTGACTGGCAGCACTGGTGGTTGGCACTGGTGGGTGGCACTGGTGGACAGCACTGGTGGGTGGGCACAGGTGGGTGGCACTGGTGGGCACAGGTGGGTGGCACTGGTGGGCACAGGTGGGTGGGCACAGGTGGGTGGCACTGCTGGGCACATGTAGGTGGCACTTCTGGGCACAGGTAGGTGGCACTGCAGAGTGGCACAGGTGGGGGCACTGCTGGGCACAGGTGGGGGCACTGCTGGGAATGGGTGGGCGGGGCTAGTGGGCGCACTGCTAATCGGAACTTGCGGGGGTCACTGCTGGGCACCGATCATCAGGGCACTGATCATCAGTGCCCTGATGATCGGTGCCGATCCCCGCTGTGACAACTGCCGGTTCTCGGCAGTACTTTCCTCACGATCTGACAGCGTGAGGAAAGTGCAGCCGAGAACCGGCACTTGCATTTTCCTGTGATCAGCGTGTCATTGGACACCGCTGATCACGTGGTAAAAGGCCGGTGGGATCGGCCTTTCACCACATCTCGTGATCAGCTGTGTCCGTAGGACACAGCGATCACGGAGATCGCCGGGTGCGCGCCCCCTGGGGCGCGCAGGAGAGCGCGTTCTGGGAGGACGTCATATGACGTCCACTCAGAACTGGCCGGCCGCGGTGAAGCCGTCTTTCGGCTATGCGCGGTCGGCAAGTGGTTAAATGACAGGTGGGCGACGTGTCCTAAATCACAGTATCATCCTTGTTGATTGAGTCAATAAACTAAGACCTAGCAAGACAAAAACACAATGAAGAGTCATATCAGCCAACCAGACACATTGTTCTATCTACGTATTGATATTCGCTAGTGTGCTTTTAATTTGTTTTCCAGGGACTTAATACAATTCTAGAAATTATACATTTTCTAAGCAGACATTTCTCTCTCTTTTGCCCTTTAAAAAGTTGAAGGAAATTTAAATGGTTTAAAATTAAGTTGTAATCAATTATCAGTCTAACACCATGCAGCTCTAAGAATTTGCAGTAGAGAGTTGGCATAGTCAAGCCTACAAATAAAAAATAAAATGACTTTAATGAGAATCTCAACCCTGTATAACTGACTACAAAATAAACAGATGGTGTGTGCAGTTGCTTTGACAAGCCTCAGTAACACTAACTTTGGCTCCAACTTCCTTACTTTAAAATTAAAGCATTTTTTTAGCCAGTAGACTCTGAACTCTGAATAAAATCTTAGCCAACAATGCTGCTTAAGGAATTATTAAAAAAAAAAAAAAGATTGAATATGTATTTGTTGCCTTGGGGGGAATGCTTTGTGTTGGTTCAGTATATTTACAATATAGTTTATTATGAACCTGTAAAAACTGAGGATAGCATAGCAATAAATCCTAACACAACCATGTGCCATAATAGCTGCAGAACCTAAGGATACCTGGATGTGGGTGGACATAGCCCATTAATTTCAGTCTCAAAATATGCAAAATACAAATGAATAGTTTATGCTTTTTTGGTTGCTGTAAATAAAACAAACTGGTGTACTGTGAACCTTTTTAACTAAACAAGAGATAAATCCCATTGAACATATTGAGCTTATCTACTAAAACAAGGAAAATCCAAACATTGAAATATCAGTTTGAAGCATCCCGGAGTTCTTGTGTAATGAAAGATTATTGCAGAATAATTTTGATTGTCAATGGCATGCTATCATTGATCTTAGTAAATACCCTCGCCCCAAAACTCACATACACAATAACTATTGTTCGTTCTAGACTTTACAGCTAAACACGGGAGCACATGACTACACAATAAAAACTGAAGCTCAGCAGTTTTAAAACTCAGGTTATGGCACTATCCCTTACTGCTTTTAATATTTTTCAATTAAAAAATGTGACTTTCATAATCTTGCACAGGAGTAAATGCACGATTAATGAGCAAACTGAGTCAACAGCAACGTACAGCGCCTTTTGTAGTTGATGTACTAGTGAAATTTGATAATTTTTTTTAAAAAAAGGGCAATGCTTGCTTACTGATAACGCCAGCCATAAATGGAGCAATTTTCCTTCTTGCAATCCTAGGTTGCAGGACAGAAAATTGCTAGAGTCTCCCATCAACACAATCAGTGTTGGTGGGGGAATCCCTCTTGCTAAGCCATTGTGCTTTCCAGGTAGGGGGTGGGGAGAGCCATCCCCACTGGGAAAATACAGGGATTACTGCTAGCAACTATAAGAGCCACTAGCAATAATATCATGTAAAATCCAACAGGCTGGTGGTACCCAAGTTGATCAATCAATCAACATTCGGACTACCCATACATGGTTTGAATCTCTTATGGTCCCTGCTGAACCGGCCAAAATTCAAACCGTCTGTGGCCGGCTTAATGCAAAGACAAAAAAATCTGATCTAGACTTCATATCCTGGGAGAAATGGCTCATTTAAAGACTAGACAACAATAGTTACAGTTCTTGAAGGTGCCTTGAAACCTGCAGGAAGCATCCACAGGGACTGTAGGAAGAAGCGGTTGAGTTGCTCTTATGCTCTCTTTCATATTCAGGAGAACTGAAGTAAGTTGTTTGGTATAATACTGGAATTGGTGATCAGGTACCAGCAGAGATAGGGGAAGGGAAGGCAGAAATCAGGGTACAGATGGAAGTATTTCTAACATATACATTTGTGATGCCCAAAGTATGTCACTTTGCATTTAGGCTTCATTCACACTGCAGCTCTTCTAAATGCTTTTCTCCTGGCAGGACGGGACAAAAGCAGCTGTGAAAACACACATTTAGACATGTCAAGGGCTTGGGCATTTATTTCATTTGCCAGAATATTAATTTACTCCGCCCATTGAAATGAACAAAAAAAAAAAAAGCTCAAGCGCTAAAAGAGCCTAGCTTGAACTACCCCTTGAACTTTTCCACATCTTGTCGTGTTACAACCAAAAACATAAATGTATTTTATTGGGATTGTATGTGGTAGACCAACACAAAGTGGTACATAATTGTGAAGTGGAAGGAAAATGATAAATGGTTTTATATTATTTTTACAAATAAATATCTGAAAGTGTGGCATGCATTTGTATTCAGCTCCCTTTACTCTGATAGTCTAGTGGAACCAATTGCCTGCAGAAGACACTTATTTCATAAATAGAGTCCACCTGTGTGTAGTTTAATTTCAGTATAAATACAGCTGTTCTGTGAAGCCCTTCGAGAACATTACTGAACAAACAGCATCATGAAGGCCAAGGAACACACCAGACAGATCAGGGATAAACTTGTGGAGAGGTTCAAAGCAGGGTTAGGTTATAAAAAAAAAAATATCCCAAGCTTTGAACATCTCATGAAGCACTGTTCAATCCATCATCCGAAAATGGAAAGAGTATGGTAACAGCTGCAAACCTACCAAGACATGACCGTCCACCTAAACTGACAAGCCGGGCAAGGAGAGCATTAATCAGAGAAGCAGCCAAGAGTCCCATGGTTACTCTGGAGGAGCTTCAGAGATCCACAGCTCAGGTGGGAGAATTTGTCCACAGGACAACTATCAGTCGTACACCCTACAAATCCGGCCTTTTCGGAAGAGTGGCAAGAAGAAAGCCATAAGAAGTCCTATGTGGAGGACACAGCAAACATGTGGAAGAAGGTGCTCTGGTCAGATAAGACCAAAATTAAACCTTTTGGCCTAAAAGCAAAACGCTATGTGTGACAGAAAACACTGCACATCACCCTGAACTTACCATCCCCACCGTGAAACATGGTGGTGGCAGCATCATGTTGTGGGGATGCTTTTCTTCAGCAGGGACAGGGAAGCTGGTCAGAGTTGATGGGAAGATAGATGGAGTCAAATACAGGGCAATCTTAGAAGAAAACCTGTTAGTGTCTGCAAAAGACTTGAGACTGGAGCGGAGGTTCACCTTCCAGCAGGACAACGACCGTAAACTTACAGCCAGAGCTACAATGGAATTAGATCTAAGAATATTCATGTGTTAGAATGGCCCAGTCAAAGTCCAGACCTAAATCCAATTGAGAATCTGTGGCAAGTGGCAAATTGCTGTTCACAGACGCTCTCCATCCAATCTGACAGAACTTGAACCATTTTGCAAAGAAGAATGGGCAAAAATTTCACTCTAGATGTGCAAAGCTGGCAGAGACATACCCAGGGGTGGACTGACCATTTGGAAACTCGGGCACTGCCCGAGGGCCTGAGGTCAGCAGGGGACCCCATGAGATGCCCCTGGTACCTTTTTCATAGGCTTTTTTAAGTTTGGGCAAGGAAACAGGGGCCCCATGATCCCCTATTGCCCGGGGGCCCCATGAGTTGTCAGTCCGCCCCTGGACATACCCTAAAAGATTTGCAGCTGTAATTGCAGTGAAAAGTGGTTCTACAAAGTATTGACTCAGGGGGGCTGAATACAAATGCACGCCACACTTTTCACATATTTGTAAAAAAATTTTGAAAACCATTTCTCATTTTCCTTTCACTTCACAATTATGTGCCACTTTGTGTTGGTCTATCACATAAGATCCCAATAAAATATATTTACATTTTTGGTAGCAACATGACAAAATGTGGAACATTTCAAGTAGTATGAATACTTTTTCAAGGCGCTGTACCTGTGTTTCGGTGGCCCAAGCTTTTTTTATGCCAAGACACTCCTCTCTTGAACGTACAAGTGATTTTTTTTCTGCCTCTAAACTCCTGTAAATGCCTCAAATATGCATGGACAGAGGTCAACCACTTCCTATTCATTGAATGTACCTGAACGTCCTTGAATGAGAAGGGTAATATCTAAGTCATTGGTACAGCAAGATGTAATGTTTTAGAGCCAGCAATTCTACATGTTGCAAAAGTAATCCAAGCAGCTAAAGAGCCATTGGATCACTTTTACAGGTGGCAGAATAAGGTTCCCTTCTCCTGCTGCTTCTTTTACTGGGCTCTCCCATGCGATCTGGTGACATCCTGTTCCTAAGACACAGTGAAGAACAGATGTCTATCCTCCCACGGTGTGATGTCAGAAACCAGGAGTGATGAGGATTCACACTGGTCTTGCTGTGATCTGATGCTTTAGAGGTCAGAGGAGACATCTGAGATCTAATAGACCCCAAATTTCTCCAAAAAAAAAGAGGACCTGTCACAGCCCATGCTATCACAAGGGAAGTTGTTCATTCCTTGTGATAGCAACAAATGTAATTTAAAAAAAAAAAAAAAAGGAACAGTGTAAAAATTTTAATCAAATAAATAATAAAATTTAAAAAAGTGTAAATTTTTAAAAAATTTTAATAAAATTTAAAAAATCGCACTACACATGTGAACGAACGTCAGAGTGAGAGCAATAATTCTACCATCAGGCCTCCTGTATAGCTTTTAACTGGTAACCTCTAAAGACTTTTAAAGCGTTGCCTATGGAGATTTTTAGGTACTGTAGTTTGGTGCCATTCCACGGACGCACACATTTATAAAGCGTGACAGGTTTGGTATCCATTTACCCGGTGTAACATCATCTTTTATACTTTACCAAAATAAAGGGGTATTATATTGTGTTTATTATGCATTAATCCATTCATTAAATCATTTTTTTTCATAATGTTTTAAAAACCGCCATGCAAATACTGTGTGACATAAAAATATGCAACACCCACCATTTTATTCTCTAGGACCTCTGCTTTAAAAAAAAAAAATGTTTGGGTGTTTGAGGTAGTTATGAAGGAGAGGAATGTCAGAATTGGTTGAGACTGGAGATGGTTAACTTGCAGGGGAGTTTAGAGGCAGAGAAAAAAAGAACTCAAATGCCTCTAAAAGTAATGTTTTTGAAGTCAAGTGTGCAAGAGGCCTTAGCAATACTAAAAAAGATTATTTTCTGAGTAATGTGCCTATTCAGAGCAAAGATCAATTAGTAAAAGTGGCTTTCCAGAAATTTTTTTACAAGATGTGACAAGATGATTGTTAGCTTTCTAGTAGCAAAACTGAAATCACAAGTAACAATATTCTAAATTTAAAAAGATTATTAAACATGAAGATTAGACTAGGTTTGATAAAGTATACAGAGTCACTTTTTTAATTAAGTTGACAGATTTCAGACTGCTAAAAACTTAAACTCCGAAGTCGGCACTAATTAATTAAACATCCTGAAATGCCAGTGAACCCAAATGACATATCTGCAAAAAAATTACTTGTAAATGCTTTTAAGGGCATTGTTAAATACATAATTGACAAAATAAAAACAGTGTAGGCAGGCATTTAGAAAATTCCTAATTTATGTGATGTTTACATACAGTGATTTCATAATTAATTGTTCATTATCCAGTTATGGTTTCAACCAGAACAGTATTCTGATAATTTACTGATGTTAACATATTTGGGCTGATTTACTAAATACATTTTGTGAACATTTACTTCATTCGGATACAGATAAAATAAGTAAATATAAATGTGCCTTTCACCTGACTGGATTTTGAAGGGAATAGTCACACAATTTGTTGTGTGAAAATTCTCAATTCCTTTAGTAAATCAGCCTCAGTCAATGTCAGCATAATGCCTCAATGGCATGCCATAATACAATACAAAATACTAGACCTGACTAGATTGTAAGGTTGAGTGCTGGAGTATGTTACAGTTTAAATTTAAACACAGAGTTGATTCAATTAATTAACCTTGGGGACATGCCAATACTGGGACAGGTTAGTCTAAAGATGGAAGAGTCCAGCGTATGAGATGAAAGCAATTCCCATGCAAATCAATGTCAGTTCATGATGGACATTTTGACTAAATGATTATCGCATCTATCTTTATACAGGATAAATATATCACTGCTTATATGTTCCTGCTACTTGATCCAGAAGAAGGTGCTGGGCTGAATCTCAAATAAAATGCATTTGTACTAGATACATATATAACCAAAACTGTTGTATGTAGAGCTGTGCAACACTTGATCCCGTAACTTAATAGCAAATATTTTGCTACATGAAAAGTATTGTTAGCTTACGAGAACAGAAACAACTGAGTACTGTCAGTGATACTTTTTTTATTTGCACTAACATACAATTTTAAGGACAAGTTTTCGGGGGTATGTCCCCTTCTTCAAAGTCCAAACAGTAAATATTGTGTATTGTGTACTGCTCGGACCTTGAAGAAGGGGACACTCCCCGAGAGCTTGTCCTCAAAATTGTATGTTCGTGCAAATAAAAAAAGTATCACGGACAGTACTCAATTGTTTCTCTCGCAAATGCACTAATATGGCTTATGAGAACAAAAAGCTTATTGTGCAACTTAACTGATTGAATTTTACTATTCACATTGCAATCTATTTTGTTCTATACACACCTTGAAATCCATCCATAGAACAAAACTTCTCTTGACGGTTATTTTTTAATCTGAAGACATATTTGCCCTTACTTTTTTTACAGCTTAGGTTGTTGTGTTCCTCTTTTCTAAATTCTTAGTGAAAATAAAACTATTGCATTCTGGTAATGATTGTGACTGCTGCCTGTATTTATAGCATTCAGTGGATGATTCATTTATTTCTTTATTTTTCATTTCATATGCGTTATTTATATATTTCTACACATTTACACGCCCGGCAAGCTGTCCAGCAAAAATGTGTTCATTTTTTTTGCCACTTATCATTTAAATTTAGTTTTGGGAAGAATAGCAATGGGTTAAAACCTCTTTTGGGATTTTATTGTTGTCAGTGTTTCTGCTGGGGATGATTTATTCTCCATTTGTCCTGTTATCCATTGTTACTGGGAATCAAAGTGAGAGAAAGTCCCAAAAGTTGAGCTGTCCCCAGAACAGGACTAACAGAAGGTAAACCTTTTAATGGGGCACTTTTGCACTTCTTACAGCTGTCTTATTGGGAATCCAACTTCACTTTGGAGAGGTTTTAGCTCATTTAATTTGGCATCAATTGTACAGAACATGAAGGGAAATTTCCCAATGCGGAAGGGAAATTTCCCAATGGAACACAATGACAAGAAAACCTGAGAGATGCTTTAACTCAAATAAGATTTGCTGTCATAGTTATTATATAGGTTATATAGTATTATGTTATATAGGTTTTAAGTATTATATAGGTACAGAAATGTTAACTGTACACTTTTTCAGGCTACTGCTAAGGCACATTTTGTTTAGCACTACAAAATAGCAGTGCACTTCCTGGTATGTGAGTGTGCCTTTTGGCTCCCGTGCCTGAAGTCCGATAGTTGTGTATCTGCAGTGTGCGATCCAAGGCACTGCTGTCTGACTTCTAGGAGATGTGGTGTTGTCACTACTGCACTGATATTATTGTCCTTGTTGGAGGCTCTGACAAAAGCCCTGTCCTAATCAAAAATGGCCAGCTCAGAGGCACAGTGCAGAGCAAAGCATGGTAAGTAAATAATGGGGAACGATTAGCAGCAGAAAGTCCACAGGCAATACTGGTGACTATATCTTTTCCCTCTGCCTGCCTTGTTTTAACCATATCTTCCAGAATGCACGTATGGGGTTTACAAAAGTGTGTGTGTATATATGTATGTATATATATATATATATATATATATATATATATATATACACACACTCTGCTCAAAAAAATCAAAGGAACACTTTTTAATCAGAGTATAGCATCAAGTATTTTAAACTCCTGGAATATTGATCTGGACCGTTGAGTAGCAGAGGGGGTTGTTAATCAGTTTCAGCTGCTTTGGTGTTAATGAAATTAATGAGATGATCTCCAAAACAGGAATGATTTTACAGGTGGAGGCAACTGGCATTTATTTCCCCTACTCATCATTTCTGAGTGTTTTTCACTAGTTTTGCATTTGGCTAGGGTCAGTGTCACTACTGGTAGTATGAGGCGATACCTGGACCCTACATAAGTTGCAAAGGCAGTTCAACTCCTCCAGGATGGCACATCAATACATGCCATTGCCAGAAGGTTTGCTGTGTCTTCCAGCACAGATTTTTGGGGTATCTTTGAATTCAGTCCTCTATAAGTTGATAATTTTTATTTACATCAAACGATGGGGCATCCTTACATTCCTAACAGATTACCCAGTCCATATCAGTATAGATATCCAGCATGACATTTTTCCCCATTGAGATTTGATGTATTTTCAAAGTGGTCCTTTAAATTTTTTTTCGAGCAGTGTATACCCATCCACCTAGGCACTTACCTAGGTGGATGGAACATTGACCTGTAATGTAATCAGCCCCATCCGCCTTTCCAGTGAGAAATGAGCGATCAAACACCACTGATCGCTTTGTTCTCTCCTCCGCTCAGTGACTGTCTCCCAGTAGTGCAGGTATCTTGGTGGATCCCAACTGTAAAGTCTGGATCTTTTCCAAGCCTGGACCGGCTGATTGATGTTAACCAATGGGTCGCAGGAGTGCAGAACAAAGTGAAAATTGGTTAGAAGAGTGCAAAACGAAGTACTCCTGTGACCCAAAGGAGAAGGATAGCCAAAGAAGCTTTGGCCATACTTCTCCTTTAACCTCTTGCCGACCGCGCATAGCCAAATGACGGCTTCACTGCGGCCGGCCAGTTCTGGGTGGACGTCATATGACGTCCCCCCAGAACGCGCTCTCCTGCGCGCCCCAGGGGGCGCGCACCCGGCGATCTCCGTGATCGCTGTGTCCTACGGACACAGCTGATCACGAGATGTGGTAAAAGGCCGATCATACCGGCCTTTTACCACGTGATCAGCGGTGTCCAATGACACGCTGATCACAGGGAAATGCAAGTGCCGGTTCTCGGCTGCACTTTCCTCACGCTGTCAGATCGTGAGGAAAGTACTGCCGAGAACCGGCAGTTGTCAGAGCGAGGTTCGGCACCGATCATCAGGGCCACTGATGATCAGTGCCCAGCAGTGCCACCCACAAGTTCCGCCCACCTGTGCCCAGCAGTGCGCCCACTAGCTCCGCCCACCTGTGCCCAGCAGTGCACCCACCTGTGCCACTCTGCAGTCACACACCTGTGCCCAGAAGTGCCACCTACCTGTGCCCAGCAGTGCCACCTACCTGTGCCCACCCACCTGTGCCCACCAGTGCCACCCACCTGTGCCCACCCACCAGTGCCACCCACCTGTGCCCACCCACCAGTGCCACCCACCTGTGCCCACCCACCAGTGCTGCCCACCAGTGCCACCCACCAGTGCAGCCCAGCAGTGCTGCCAGTCAGTGCCACCAGTCAGTGCCCAGCGGTTGTGCCAGTCAGTGCTGCCAGTCAGTGCCCAGCAGTGATGCCAGTCAGTGCCATCTATCAGTACCCATCATCAGTGTCACCTATCAGTGCTGCCTATCAGTGCCGCCTATCCGTGACACCTCATTAGTGCTGCCTATCAGTGCCGCCTATCCGTGCCACCTCATTAGTACTGCCTATCAGTGCCCTTTAGTGCTGCCTATCAGTGCCGCCTATCAGTGCCCATCAGTGCTGCCTCATCAACGCACATCAGTGAAGGAGAAAAAATACCTGTTTGAAAAATTTTATAATAGAAACAAAGAAACTTTTTTTTTTTTTTCAAATTTTTTGCAATTTTTAATTTATAGCGCAAAAAGTAAAGCGCCCAGTGGCGATTAAATACCACCAAAAGAAAGCTCTATTTGTGAGAAAAAAATGATCAAAATTTCATATGGGTACAATCTTGCATGACCGCGCAATTGTCAATCAAAGTGCGGCAGCGCTGAAAGCTGAAAATTGGCCTGGTAAGGAAGGGGGTATAAGTGCCTGGTAGGCAAGGGGTTAAAGTCCATCTAAATCTACCTGGTCTCTCTGAAAGTACTCCATCCACACAGTGACAATGCTGCAGCAATTTCACTTTGAATAGAATTGCCATGCTGTTAAAGGAAGTGGAAAGTCATCAAATCTACTGGCAGTATGTTCAGGTAAAAACAATTTTTACAAGGAGAATTTAGAAGAAAACAAACAGACTGCTCTGTTAATGCTATTGACAGACTGCAGGAAAAAAAATGCAATTTTTGTTTTATTTAATTAAGTTCAGAGGAAGTGTGTCAATTACATTTCAATCAACTGATACAATTTCTATTGTGTGTTTTGTTGCACTTCTTAAGTAGTTTGTTGTATTTTACGAATGCAGATGACAGCGAATGATTTTAAATGTCATGTATAGTCAGGTAGGGAAATAGAGAGGGATAAATAGTGCTGATCCTTGAGTAATTACACCACTCTTTCATTTTTCTAGCACTGGCTAACAGAATTGGAAATTTTTGCTATGATTTTCGCTGCTGCCGTCCATGATTATGAACACACAGGTACAACAAACAACTTTCACATCCAAACAAGGTAATATGATTGATAAAAGTGTTTCTCTTGCCTGTATTATTCATAGCTTAAAACTATCTAGGGATCTGCATATTTGTTGCAAGATGCCAAATAAATAATCAAGAAGCTACCTTTCACTATGTCAGTGTTTCTCAACTCCAGTCCTCATGGACCCCCAACAGGTCATGTTTTCAGGATTTCCATTATTTCCATTTCCAGGTGATTTGATCAGTTTCACTGCCTTAGTAATTACCACAGCTGTTTCATCTGAGGGAAATCCTGAAAACATGACCTGTTGGGGGTCCATGAGGACTGGAGTTGAGAAACACTGCACTATGTACAACTATGGGAAGAGGAGAAGTTGGCCTGCTGTGTACATATAATGTAAAACTATCTATAGATTGACATGTTCAGTCATACTTTCACCATTCTGCCTGACAGCCATGTACCTATGTGGGTTTATGTAAAACTACACTCTGAGAAAATCGCTAAATACACAGATGAAATACTTATATGGGAGCTGTTTTACCTCCCAAATGTTTTGTGTTTTTGTCCATCCAGTTCTGAAACTAACACAACTTTTAACACTCTGCCTGGCACATGAGAGAACCTAATCTTTATCTGCTGCTGTTTCACTTTTCGTTACAGTCCATCCTGTGACTGGACAGTGAAATTAGAAGCAGCACACTGTTGAGCGCATGTCTCTCTCCTCCTGTCAGCATGCTTTTTGCATTGCAGCACACTTGGTTGTTGACTCTCCATGCTGCTTCTCCATATCCCTCTGTGACCTCTGCTGTACTGTAGACTGCAATTGGCTGGTACCAAGTCAATTTCAGGTACTTACCCTGCAGGCATTTTAAAAAAATGACCAGGTTCACACTGTTGCATTCAATGATATGCATGTGACCACAACATGTGGCAATGCATGTTATGTGCATTGGTACACTGCAATGTCATTCATTCTAAATAGTACCCCAACGCACCTACTAATCAGGACGATGCACCACTATAACATAGTACCTTGTGCTGTTCTGTACTGCATTTGCTAAAAATAATGCATTCAGGATTTTTTTTTTGTGTTTCAGTGCATTAGACAGCCCAGTCAATTGAATGGCATAATGCAACATGCATTAACCACTTGCCGTCCGCCTGCTGTTTATAAACAGCAGGACGGTGGCAGTCCAGGGGCGGGTTGCCGTTCAGAAATGGCACCCGCCTTTTCTAGCTGTGTGCGCTCCCTGGCAATCCGGTGCCCGCTGTGTCCTCCAGACACAGTGAAACACCGATCGTCGGACGAGACCTCTGTATGAGGTCCCGATCATGTGATCACTGATTGGCCAATCAGTGATCACATGCAAAGTAGTAAGCAAGATAAGTTATTTGTGACATCATTGCTTACTACGTGTGAAATCTGTGAATGATCACAGAGGTCACATGGTAAAAGGCTATTCACAACAGCCTTGTACCATGTGACAAGCTGTGACCAATCACAGCTCACTCAATACTTCTCAATGACTGCAAGAATGCAGACAGAGAGAAAGAGAAATGATTGCTTTTACATCCTATATGGGTGTAAAAGCAATCAGTGTAAAAAAAAAAATCTTCATCACCCCCCACAAGTAGTACAGTGTCACCATGGTGACACTGTACTGCTAGGGTGACAGTATGTAAAAAAAAATACAAAAATAATAATATAAAAAAATAAAAATAAAATAAAAATGTAAAAAAAAATGTTTAAAAATTATAATTTTTGGTTATAAACTAATTTGGATTTTTTTTTACTAAAAAAATAACAGAATATATTTTGGCCAAGATTTATGATGAAATATTATTTATTTGCAAAATGTTATAAAAAAAAACACTTTTTTCAAAATTTTTGGACTTTTTCATTTACATAGTGAAAAAAATAAAAATCCCAGCGGTGAATAAATACCACCAAAATAAAGCTTTATCTGTGTCAAAAAATGGTAAAAAATTCATATGGGTACAGTATTGCATGACCGCGCAATTGTGATTCAAAGTGTGATAGCGCTGAAAGCTGAAAATTGCCCTGGACAGGAAGGGGGGGAAAGTGTCCGGACAGGAAGTGGTTAAGGCATAACATAACTGATATAAATGGGCCCTTAATACTAGTGATTACAGTGCTGCATTAAAATGTTTATTCACCTTTACAGAAAAAAATGTACAGATGAACGGACAGTCTTCCCCCCCCCCCCCTCGGGTCCCTGGTGTACTTATCTCTGGAGTTGATGAGATGTCAGTCTAGTGGTTTGGAGATTTGAAATCACTGCTCTCCACCCTTCTATGTGTGCAGCGTTTCCAGGATGGATTGATTCTAAATGGACAGCGTCATCACAGTGAATCAATATCATCCATTCCAGGAGCACAGAGAAGATGGAGAAGAGCAAGTATTTCAAATCTCTAGACTGCTGGAACGGTTTGTGGGGGTGCTGACAGCTCAGCAACTCTGAAGGTAAGACTAGGGAGGGTGTATAGTGTTAGTTTATCTTTACAATTGTTCTGTAATGGTGAACTAACCCTTTCATTTGTACTTTTTAGATCTACCTAGAGTTCAGGTTTAATGAGCCATAGCACAAAGTGTGGTGACCAGGGGTGGACTGACAACTCATGGGGCCCCTGGGCAATAGGGGATCATGGGGCCCCTGTGTGTTTGCCGAAACTCAAAAAAGCCTATGAAAAAGGTACCAGGGGTATCTCATGGGGCCCCCTACTGACCCCAGGCCCTCGGGAAGTGCCCGAGTTTCCAAATTTATTTATTTATCGAGTTTATATAGCGCCAAAGGGTTTGCTCAGCGCTGTACAATAGAGGGGGGGACAATACATGAAACAGAACAGTAACATCAAACAGCACACAAGGGGTAAGAGGGCCCTACTCTTTCGAGCTTACAATCTAGGAGGGAGGGGGTAGCGGCACAGGAGGAAACGGCTCTGGGGGATGGAGTGGTAGGAGGAGGGAAGGGCAGCGGCTGTTAGGTGAGGGTGGGGTAGGCTTCCCTGAAGAGGTGGGTTTTCAGGGAGCGCCTGAAGGTGAGGAGGGAAGGTGACAGTCTGATGGATTGGGGTAGTGCGTTCCAGAGGATGGGGGAGGACCTGGAGAAGTCTTGCAGTCGTGCGTGGGAGGAGGAGACCAGGGAGCAAGATAGGAGGTCCTGTGAAGAGCGAAGGGTACGGGTAGGGTGGTACCTGGGAATCAGGTCGGTGAGGTAGTTAGGGGCAGTGTTGTGAATGGCCTTATAGGTCAGGGTGAGCAATTTGAATTTAATGCGTTGGGCAATGGGGAGCCAGTGGAGGGAGAGGCAGAGGGGGGTGGCAGAGGTGGAGCGGCTGGTGAGGTGGATGAGTCTGGCCGCTGAGTTCAGGATGGTCTGAAGCGGGGAGAGCCTGCACTGGGGTAGGCCGGTGAGGAGGGAGTTGCAGTAGTCAAGGCGTGAGATAATCAGGGAGTGTACGAGTAGTTTAGTGGTGTCTGGGGTAAGGAAGGAGCGTATCTTGGCGATGTTCCGGAGGTGGAGCCTGCATGTGTTTGTAAGTGATTTGATATGAGGTTGAAAGGAAAGGTTTGAGTCCAGAATGACGCCAAGGACCTTGGCTTGCTGGGCGGGATTGATGGTGGTGTTGTTGGTAGTGATGGAAAGGATGGGGGGGGCGCGGGCTGGGGGGAAGACGAGAAGCTCGGTTTTGGAGAGGTTGAGCTTGAGGAAATGGAGCGACATCCAGTCAGAGATGTCGTTTAGGAGGTGAGTGATGCGGGCGGAGAATGTGGGGGTGAGGTGAGGGGTGGATAGGTAGATTTGAGTATCATCAGCGTAGAGGTGGTAATTGAAGCCGTGGGAGTGTATGAGTTTGCCAAGGGAGGAGGTGTAGATGGAGAAGAGAAGGGGTCCAAGGACAGAGCCCTGAGGGACCCCAACAGAGAGGGGGAGGGAAGAGGAGGTGGCATCGTTGTAGGAAACGCTGAAGGAGCGTTGGGATAGATAAGACGAGAACCAGGAGAGAGCGGTGTCTCTGATGCCAAGGGAGAGTAGTTTATTAAGGAGGAGGGGGTGGTCGACTGTGTCAAAGGCCGCGGAGCGGTCTAGGAGGAGGAGGACAGAGTAGTCGCCTTTGGCTTTGGCAGTTAGTAGATCGTTGGTGATTTTGAGGAGGGCAGTTTCGGTGGAGTGTAGGGAATGGAAGCCAGACTGTAGTGGGTCAAGGAGGTTGCTGTCAGTTAGGTGGGCGCTTAGGCGATCGAAGACCAAGCGCTCAAGGAGCTTGGAAGTGAGTGGCAGCAGGGAAATTGGTCTGAGGTTGTTGAGGTCAGTGGGGTCCAGGGAGGGCTTTTTGAGTATGGGGGTGATGTGCGCATGTTTTAGGGGGGAGGGGAAGACGCCAGTAGAGAGGGAGAGATTGAAGATGTGGGTAAGGGAGCGGATAAGGGAAGAGGGGGGTGACCGGAGGAGTTGAGAGGGGATAGGGTCCAGGGGGCAGGTAGTGAGGCGGGCTTCTGAGAAGACTCTGGTGACTTCCTCAGTGGTAGTAGGGCTGAAGGAGTGCAGTGATGGGGGGTTACGGTAGGCAGGGCCTTGGGTGTGGTGGGGGGCAGTGCCGTTGCGAGGTCAGAGGAGGGGAGAGATGAGGGGGTGATGGAAGGGGAGAGGCTAGATGGGGAGGTAGATTGCAAGTTGACTATGTCCTTGCGGATTGCGTCAATCTTGTTGTGGAGATGAGTGGCAATCTCGTGGGCGGTAAGTGAGGTACTGAGTGGAGGAGTGGGGGGAGAGAGCAGGGAGATGAAGGTGGAGAAGAGTCGGCGAGGGCAGGTGGAGAGGGTGTTAATCAGGTTAACGAAGTAGGCCTGCTTGGCGGCGTGGAGGGAGGAGGTGTAGGTGAGGAAGGCAGATTTGTAGAGGGAGAATGCATGAGGGGACCTGGTTTTGCGCCATAGTCTCTCCAGCGCACGGCTGCGACATTTGAGGCATTTAGTATGGTCGTTCTGCCATGGTTGGAGCGGTCTGGGTTTGATGTTGCGTGTGGTTAGGGGTGCCAGAGAGTCTAGGGTAGCTGATAGTGAGTCGTTGTACACAGTGGTGGCTAGGTCAGGACATGACAGTGGAAGGATGCTGTCGTGTAAGCGGTCGGCAGCCGAGTGGAGGGGGGCCGGGTGCAGGTTGCGGAGGTTGCGGCTGGTGATGGTTTGGCGCACGGGGGGGGGGGGGGAGTTAGAGGAAGGGGAGATGGAGAACATGAGGAGGTGGTGGTCGGAGAGAGGGAAGGTCAGTCCGCCCCTGGTGGTGACCCATAGGAACCAAGCATCAGTTATTTGATCTTGCTCTCCCTGTGTCGATGGGCTTTTGTTCACTTCAGCTGGGTTTTACATTTTTACCCAAGTCTATGGGAATACAAAACCCACTTAAAGCAGGTCAAATACATCTGTCAATTCATTCTAAATGACATCAGAAGTGTGTCAAACTGATATCCATTCAAAGCCATTGAAACAGGATATCAAACTTTCTATAGCAATCAGGGCTGTCCTGCTACATTATGGTGGCTAATGCAGGCCATAGATGGGTCGCAAATTGTCCGTAAAAAAAAAATCGGCCGATTTTCGCACCATTGATGGGTTAATTGGTCGGCCGTTTTTCTGGATTTTGTCCGATTTTTTTGATCAGTAAAGTTGGAAAAAAATCGGCCGATTTTCACGGCAATGATGGGCAAATCTTTTTACCGATAAAAAATCTGCGCATGAGCCGTGACCTGCAAGAAAAAGAAGAAGAGGAAGCGAAAGAAGAAGAGGAAGCGAAAGAAGAAGAGAAGCGGAAGAGGAAGCGAAAGAAGAAGATGAAGCGAAAGAAGAAGAGGAAGCGAAAGAGGAAGCGGAAGATGAAGCGAAAGAAGAAGATGAAGCGAAAGAAGAAGAGGAGGAGGAAGAAGTAGAAGAAGAGGAGGAGGAAGAGAAAGAAGAAGAGGAAGAATTCCAGTCCGCTATTATATTTGACATGAAAAAGTATTGCAGTTGCAACAATGTATCTATTTGTATCCGAAAAACCATCTGTATCTGAAATGGATACAAATAGATACAATGTTGCAACCGCAATACTTTTTAATGTCAAATATAATAGAGGGCTCTCTGCAGGGACAGAAGTAATTGAATGCCAGCCGTAGACGGGAAGAAAATCAGCTGATTTTTTTTTTTTTACTGTAGGTTGTTACGTCGGCCTATTGAACAACTGATTTTTCATTTGTTTGTTAAAAAACCGGCCAGTTTTCTCCCCGTCTATGTCCTGCATTAGTCCCCCTCAAATGATGTCCTCCTATTAAATTCTAAGTTAAAAATCAGAACAAGGGACATAACTTAAAGTTAGTATGATGTGTCTCTTGTGCTAATTCGTTTAGGAGAAATCTTCCTTCATCCTATCCCACCTCCACTTCTGTAACCTTCCAGCAAGGGTTAATACAACTAAAGGGCTGCCAGGAGCTCCCATCAAGACAACTCCACTATGAACCCCTCCCCCCTTTCCTGCCAGATCTGCTATTCATAAAAAGCCTTATTTTAGCTTCTATGGATCTATGAATAGAGGATCAGTGGATGATTGCTAGCTCCTCCCTCTCCATTCATAGATCCTGTGCCATTAACTCCTACCATTGTAATAACCGCTGTCACATTAGAAGATTACAGTGGTGGGGGAGGGTGGAGTCATAGAATCGAAGAAGATTTTTCCTAAAAAAAACCCACAAGGGACACATCTAACTGACTGTAAGCTATGTTCCTTGTGCAGATTTTTATGTTTTTTTACTTTAGCTAAACAGACTATGAAACAAACTCTGTTCTTTGTGTTGTGATTACATTAGCAAAAACTAGACTTACAATTCGCTATTGGAGGAATCAGCTTAGAGGCATCTACAAGGAAAAACATCTCTAGACCGTCGGATCATACTGCTACCTTGTGTGCATGGATGACTTAAACTCTTTGAATAGCTTTGTTCACCAGAGAAGGGCAAATATCCTACCAAAACAAATAGGTGGTGAGAAAATCACCAGTTCTTGACTACATAATTACACTTTCAAGATCTATGGCAATGCACTCTACTACCTTTGTTTCTTTTCCTCTTTCCCACGCCCCAGACCATCCTTGATTTCTATATAAAGAGTTCCTTCTAAGAACAGCCATACATAAATCTTATATTTTATTTATCTACTGCAAATGCATACGGCAAAAGACAAACTGATTGGATTTGTGTCAGTATATATGCAAGTAAGTTGGTGCAGCGCTAAATGGTAATGTACTTTAATATACACAATGACATGCCATTTCAAACATATGTGGATATGTGGTATCACCTTAAGGTGATTAATAGTGATATAGTTAGTTCAATATGATTGTGTGGATCATGAAGAGATCACAATTCCAAGTGCATGGATGTCCTGATCCGGGAGTGACAACAGGTGCAAGCCAAAAAACGAAATGATAAAAAACGCACTCACCAGATGTGCGTTTAAAATGCACAATAATTAATCCTGCATCACCAGGCTATAGATAGGTCATCAGGTCTCGGGTCAGGCTACCATACGAATCCCCATCCAAGCTCCACAGAAAAGTGACCATGTGTTCAGGATAGGTTGTGGTTAGATGCCCAGTTGCTGCAGCCCCCCTGGACATCTAACCACAACCTATCCTGAACACATGGTCAGTAACTTTTTGGAACTTTTTTGAGAATTTGAAATTTACCATTACACTCATTATCCTTGAATAAAAGGTACCTTAAGCAATATCACACTATGTGGTCTCTTATTGGGCACTCTGTGTGAGTGTCATCATTCACAGTGCCCATTTGGAGGAAAGATGACCCTGATGGTGATACCTGGTAGCGGTTTCTGGTGACCTTTTCTGTGGAGCTTGGATGGGGATTCGTATGGTAGCCTGACCCGAGACCTGATGACCTATCTATAGCCTGGTGACGCAGGATTAATTATTGTGCATTTTAAACGCACATCTGGTGAGTGCGTTTTTTATCATTTCGTTTGGCTTGCACCTGTTGTCACTTCCCGGATCAGGACGTCCACGCACTTGGAATTGTGATCTCTTCATGATCCACACAATCATATTGAACTAACTATATCACTATTAATCACCTTAAGGTGATACCACGTATCCACATATGTTTGAAATGGCATGTCATTGTGTATATTAAAGTATATTACCATTTAGCGCTGCACCAACTTACTTGAATATATATGTACTATTGGAGGTTTTTCTTGGTTGCCTTTCGGTGTATCAGCTGCTTATTAACATAATTCATTGTGTTTATGTATATATGTATGTGTGTGTGTATATATATATATATATATATATATATATATACTTTTTTTTTCGTTTTTGGTAGCGCTCACTAAAATCTTTTTATTACGATTTGTGTCAATAATTTTAATTAGATGATAAACAATACATACACACATAGGAAATACATACACACATAGTATTTTTTTTTTATTATAAATCTTTATTAATTTTCAACCAAATACAAATCACAATCACATTCTTCTATAGAAAAGACATCAAATCAATATCTTCCTATTGACATATTTTATCTATATCCCTATTCCCCTACTCTCCCTCCCCCCCTCCCCAACTCCTTCAATCACCTCCCCCCCCCCTCCCCAACTACTTCAATCACCTCCCCCCCCCCCCACTCTGCAATTGTCTTCTAACCCAAAACTTCTTTCTTTCTCTCTTTTTCCCTTTTCTTTTTTTTTTCCTTCTAAAAACCATTTCTAAAATCCGTCTTTATTTCGAGGGGTATGAATCATCATCATATATTTCACTTTTTCTCTATACTCTCCCCATTTTTTCCACTTTATATGATACTTCTCCATCTTATCTATATGCATATAATACAATCTTTCCGTACCACAAATCTGATTCATTCTGACCATCCAATCTTCCTGTGTCGGCACCTCCCTTTTTTTCCAGAACCTAGGTATAAGACTCTTAGCTGCGCTCAAGAAATGCCATATTCCTGAATCCTTATATAATCTCACTGGAAGCTCTGTGACATGGAGAAGACATAGCTCTGGATCCAATCTAATATCGATCTCAGTAATTTTCCTTACTAAGTAAACAATTTTCCTCCAAAACACCTGTATCTTTAAACACTCCCACCATATGTGATATGACGTACACACACAGGATTTTTTCCAAGTATTTTTCACCTTGTGTTTCAGCCAATAAGTATATTATTTTTCAGCTTCCTTTAACAGACCAAGCTGTCCATAAAAATTGGCCCTTAGAGGATTGAAACAAACTAGCACTGACAGGGGTGCTTACAATGATTAGCTTTTATTCATAGGAACATAGAAAAGTGACGGCAGAAAAAGACTGAGTGGTCCATCGAGTCTGCTCATTTTTTTTTTTTTGTGGGGGAGACTGTTTTTGTTTTGCATTGTTTTAGGGTTTTTTCTCAACTATGTAAAACCTTTATCACAAAATGAAAAAAACTGGTGCTGTAACAGCTTAAAGTGTTAGCTTGGGTTTTCTTTTAAAGGGATAGTTCACTTTTACCAAAAACTGCCTATTCAGATAGGTGTCTGTAGGTATCTACAGGTGTCTGTAGATAAAAAAAACAACTTGTGCAGAGCTGACTATAGATGGATAATTCCATTGCTATAGATGTGGGCCATTTACATTCCTCATGAAGCCTGACTGAAATACTTCCAAGACGTTGCTAGGACATTGCCAAGTGAGACCTATTCATTACTGTCACCATCACAGGAGTAAGCGCTTTCTCTGACTCAAACCCTCTCACATACTCTCTATCCCCTGATGCAGTAGCTCTGAGCTCAGCATCACTCCTGTGATGGTGGAGGTGAGCAGATGCAATTTGAAGAGGCAAGTCCACCAATTACATCAACCACCATCCATGGAATTAGCAATGTAACACCTGATACCTGTAAAGGAACACAAAAAGGTAGAAAATATGTTTACCTCACACCTGGGCTTCTGCAAAGGAGAGCAGTGAGTGGAAGACAGCTGTAAGGTAATTAAAGATTTTTTAATTCTCCTTGCCTGGTAATGCTGCCACACTTGTAAATAGCCACTTCGTACCCAGCGCTTGGCACATGAGTGGCAGCATTAGCAGGCAAGATGCAAGTAGAGGTACCTGACCAGATCTGACCAGACCCTTATTAGGATCTTTGGATGCCCTGAGGTTATCTGCTCTTAATGTGCATTTGGATTGCGTATCTGGTGAGTGCGCAATCTTTACATACCTATCACCTCATCCACGGATGCAGCCACTGGATTTCTGAAGATCATCTGTGATCTTATTTGCACCCATTTATGGACTATATTCAGTTTAATGTGTTACACCATTTCACCATACTAGTCACCATCCAGTGACATATTTATTTGCACGTTGTCACTTTATTTATGTGATTATTTGCAACGCACATTGGCTATTTATTTATTTTATATTGTATATGTGCATAGCATTTATGATATTTACCGGATCATCTTAGTGCTGCACCCTGTTTTATTTGATTACTTTTAAGGTTTTATATGGTGCCTTTTGGTGTTCAGCTGCTTGACTCACCTCAATTTATTATTTATTATCTGGTTTCTTAGCACTCACTTACCTCGTTTTTATGGTAATTAAGTAGTGGTCTAGTCATTTGGTATTTCAGGAATGTAAAAATATAATAGCCAATTTGGAGCAGTCTCAACGTTTTTGGATAATTTCTTTCAACATTGACACATAGAAACCGATATATTGAAATAAGAAAAGCATTGGAGCTTTTTTTTTTTTTTTCTTTTGGATAGATTGGATGTGGATTACAACACCCGTCTGTTTTTTTATTGTTGCCTGTGCCTTCATTAGGGAGATTCTCTATTTGTCCTATTTACCATTAAAAGTAAAAGAAAATCCCAAATTTTGGGTTGTCCCCAGAACAATAATAGAGGGGAAATGTTCCAATGGGAACACTGGTGCTGGTGACCTGGGGGCCCCAAGGGATTCCTTTCATTTGTAAGGATTTCCTTTCACTTTCTGTTGGGACAGGAAGTGAAGGTAAATCTCCCCAAAAAAACTTCCTTAGCCTATCCAAAATGAAAAAAAAAATGTTTGCCTTTAGATTTACTTTAGAGCAAATAGACGCTTTGAAAGTTGCTCCGGTGCTTACACTGTGCGCACAATTATTAGTCAAGGTGAATTTTTGAGGCTGCACTTCATAATTGAACAACTACAGTGCTCTTTATAAATCTCAAACCTGAATATTTAAGAAACATTTTGGATTGATCAAGTAAAAGTGAGGTTCTGGCTTTCTTAGGAGAATATCTATGTGTGCACAATTATTGGGCAACTATTAGTGTGCATAATTATTATGCAACTAAATGAAAAACTAAAAGTTTCCCATCTCACTTGTTTATTTTCATTTGTTAAAGTGAGAATAATAAACAAACAAATTAAAATGTACAAATAAACATTTCTGACATTTAAAAGAAAAAAAAAAAACAGTGACCAATATAGCCACCCATTCATGGAGTCTGTCAGTTTCTTGCCTCTCAGATGCTGTTCAGAGAGGTGCACTGTTTTCTTTCACCGTAAATTTCCCATTTAAGGGCCCAACATTTCTCAGTAGGGTTTAGGTCAGGTGAGGAGGGGCCATGTCATTATTCTTTCATCTTTAAGGCCTTTACTGGCTAGTCAAACAGTGGAGTACTTTGCATGCAATGGAGCATTGTCCTGCCTAAATATCATGGTCTTCTTGAAAGATGCAGACTATTTCTTGTACCACTGCTTGAAGAAAGTGTTTTCTAAAAACTGGCAGTAAGTTTGGGAGTTGAATATTAGTCCATCTTCAAACTGAAAAAGGTCCAACTAACTCATCTTTAATAATACTAGCCCATACCAGTACTCCACCTCTACCTTGCTGGCGTCTGAGTCGAAGTGGAGCTCTGTAACCGTTACTCATCCAGCCACGGGCCCAATCATCTGGTCCATCAAGTGTCACTGTCATCTCATCAGTCCATAAAACCTTTGAAATATTTGTCTTCCGATATCTCTTAGCAGTGGTAAATTTAGGTTTTGTGCTGCCCTAGGCAAAACAAAAATTGGACCCCCCCCCCGTCTAACCTTTTGGCCAACAACACTCCTGCCCCCCCACCCGGAGAGAAAGTCTCTCACCTTTACATTTCTGGACATCCCCGGGAACGAAAGTTGGGCTCTGCATACACCATCAAGCCTTTCTCGGCTTCCACCTGGTCCCCATGCCGCAAGTGACCCTTCTACCAGGGGGCAGTGCTGCCCCCCTGAAAAATGCAGCCCTAGGCAACTGCCTTGTGGTAAAATACGCCTCTGTCTCTTGGCCAGTTTTGATGTTTCATCTTATGTGTCTTGTTTAGCAGTGGTTGGGTTTCAACCTACCTTACCTTGCCCATGTCTCTGAGCACTGAACAGCTTGTACTTCTGGGCACTCCAGGTAGGTTGCAGTTCTGGAATATGACTGCACTGGAGGATAATGGATTCCTGGTAGCTTCATGTTTGATTCTTCACAAATCTTTGGCAGTCAATTTGTGTCTTTTTTTTCCTCAACACGTTTCTTGCTAATTGGCTATTTGCAACAAAACGTTTGGTTCTGTGATCACGCCCAAATATTTTAGCAATTTCAAGAGTGCTGCATCCCTCTAAAAGAAAATTTTTGCATTTTCAGAGTCAGTTAAATCTCTTTTTTGGCCCAGTTTGCCTGAAGAAAAGAAGCGGCCTAATATGTATGCACACCTTGATATAGGGTGTTGATCTCCTTAGACCACACTCTCCCTCATTCCACAAATACACGTCGCCTGATAGGCTTAAATCCAATAAACATTCAAGTTTATACAGCTTGGAGTTGGACAATATGCAGAAAAATTATGATTTGGCCAAAATACTCACTTGCCTAATAATTGTGCACACAATGTAGTAAATGAGGTAACATTTCACTTTACACCGAATACCCAATCACATGCAAGTAAAAAAATAGCATTTTTTCTTGCACATGACTGGATGATGGAAGTCAGCAGAGCTCTCCCTCATTTACTAAGCTCTGGAGCAGCTTCAATGGCAAAGTTCTCAGTCTATGTGCCTTTAGAAAATCCACCCCATTACATATAGTAAAATCGATCTATTTTCTCTTATCTTTTAGCCAGATTTTCAGAGACTTGTTTGTGTATATACAAACATATACATCATTTGCTGCAAAAAAACTCCCAATCACTTCAAGCATAATACAATGTACACTCGTATCATAATGGTCAAATCCCTTGTTAGAGAATATACAATATTTCATATATGTACTGGAGATACTTTATGTTTTTACAATTATTTTCAGATATATCTCCCCTTGACAAGTTTCCACTGACATCATTGGCCTTTTTAGCTATCTATGAGGGGGTAATTCTTCCCAAAGACCACAAACCTTCTTTTTAGCTATCTATGAGGGGGTCATTCTTCCCAATGACAATAAACCTCCTTTTTAGCTTTCTATGAGGGGGTAATTCTTCCCAATGACCGCAAACTTCCTTTTTAGCTTTCTATGAGGCGGTAATTCTTCCCAATGACCACAAACCTCCTTTTTAGCTATCTAGGAGGGGGTAATTCTTCCCAATGACCGCAAACCTCCTTTTTAGCTTTCTATGAGGAGGTAATTCTTCCCAATGACCGCAAACTTCCTTTTTAGCTTTCTATGAGGGGGTAATTCTTCCCAATGACCGCAAACTTCCTTTTTAGCTTTCTATGAGGGGGTAATTCTTCCCAATGACCGCAAACTTCCTTTTTAGCTATCTATGAGGGGGTAATTCTTCCCAATGACCGCAAACCTTCTTTTTAGCTATCTATGAGGGGGTAATTCTTCCCAATGACCACAAACCTTCTTTTTAGCTATCTATGAGGGGGTATATCTTCCCAAAGACCACAAACCTTCTTTTTAGCTATCTATGAGGGGGTAATTCTTCCCAATGACCACAAACCTTCTTTTTAGCTATCTATGAGGGGGTAATTCTTCCCAATGACCACAAACCTTCTTTTTAGCTATCTATGAGGGGGTAATTCTTCCCAATGGCCGCAAACTTCCTTTTTAGCTATCTATGAGGCGGTAATTCTTCCCAATGACCGCAAACTTCCTTTTTAGCTTTCTATGAGGGGGTAATTCTTCCCAATGACCGCAAACCTCCTTTTTAGCTATCTATGAGGGGGTTCCCAATGACCGCAAACCTCCTTTTTAGCTATCTATGAGGGGGTAATTCTTCCCAATGACCGCAAACCTCCTTTTTAGCTATCTATGAGGGGGTAATTCTTCCCAATGACCGCAAACTTCCTTTTTAGCTTTCTATGAGGGGGTAATTCTTCCCAATGACCGCAAACTTCCTTTTTAGCTTTCTATGAGGGGGTAATTCTTCCCAATGACCGCAAACTTCCTTTTTAGCTTTCTATGAGGGGGTAATTCTTCCCAATGACCGCAAACTTCCTTTTTAGCTATCTATGAGGGGGTAATTCTTCCCAATGACCGCAAACTTCCTTTTTAGCTATCTATGAGGGGGTAATTCTTCCCAATGACCGCAAACTTCCTTTTTAGCTATCTATGAGGGGGTAATTCTTCCCAATGACCGCAAACTTTCTTTTTAGCTTTCTATGAGGGGGTAATTCTTCCCAATAACCGCAAACTTCCTTTTTAGCTATCTATGAGGGGGTAATTCTTCCCAATGACCGCAAACTTCCTTTTTAGCTATCTATGAGGGGGTAATTCTTCCCAATGACCGCAAACTTCCTTTTTAGCTATCTATGAGGGGGTAATTCTTCCCAATGACCACAAACCTTCTTTTTAGCTATCTATGAGGGGGTATATCTTCCCAAAGACCACAAACCTTCTTTTTAGCTATCTATGAGGGGGTAATTCTTCCCAATGACCACAAACCTTCTTTTTAGCTATCTATGAGGGGGTAATTCTTCCCAATGACCGCAAACTTCCTTTTTAGCTATCTATGAGGGGGTAATTCTTCCCAATGACCGCAAACTTCCTTTTTAGCTATCTATGAGGGGGTAATTCTTCCCAATGACCGCAAACTTCCTTTTTAGCTATCTATGAGGGGGTAATTCTTCCCAATGACCACAAACCTTCTTTTTAGCTATCTATGAGGGGGTATATCTTCCCAAAGACCACAAACCTTCTTTTTAGCTATCTATGAGGGGGTAATTCTTCCCAATGACCACAAACCTTCTTTTTAGCTATCTATGAGGGGGTAATTCTTCCCAATGGCCACAAACTTCCTTTTTAGCTATCTATGAGGGGGTAATTCTTCCCAATGGCCGCAAACTTCCTTTTTAGCTATCTATGAGGCGGTAATTCTTCCCAATGACCGCAAACTTCCTTTTTAGCTTTCTATGAGGGGGTAATTCTTCCCAATGACCGCAAACCTCCTTTTTAGCTATCTATGAGGGGGTTCCCAATGACCGCAAACCTCCTTTTTAGCTATCTATGAGGGGGTAATTCTTCCCAATGACCGCAAACCTCCTTTTTAGCTATCTATGAGGGGGTAATTCTTCCCAATGACCGCAAACTTCCTTTTTAGCTTTCTATGAGGGGGTAATTCTTCCCAATGACCGCAAACTTCCTTTTTAGCTTTCTATGAGGGGGTAATTCTTCCCAATGACCGCAAACTTCCTTTTTAGCTTTCTATGAGGGGGTAATTCTTCCCAATGACCGCAAACTTCCTTTTTAGCTATCTATGAGGGGGTAATTCTTCCCAATGACCGCAAACTTCCTTTTTAGCTATCTATGAGGGGGTAATTCTTCCCAATGACCGCAAACTTCCTTTTTAGCTATCTATGAGGGGGTAATTCTTCCCAATGACCGCAAACTTTCTTTTTAGCTTTCTATGAGGGGGTAATTCTTCCCAATAACCGCAAACTTCCTTTTTAGCTATCTATGAGGGGGTAATTCTTCCCAATGACCGCAAACTTCCTTTTTAGCTATCTATGAGGGGGTAATTCTTCCCAATGACCGCAAACTTCCTTTTTAGCTATCTATGAGGGGGTAATTCTTCCCAATGACCGCAAACTTCCTTTTTAGCTATCTATGAGGGGGTAATTCTTCCCAATGACCACAAACCTTCTTTTTAGCTATCTATGAGGGGGTATATCTTCCCAAAGACCACAAACCTTCTTTTTAGCTATCTATGAGGGGGTATATCTTCCCAAAGACCACAAACCTTCTTTTTAGCTATCTATGAGGGGGTAATTCTTCCCAATGACCACAAACCTTCTTTTTAGCTATCTATGAGGGGGTAATTCTTCCCAATGGCCACAAACTTCCTTTTTAGCTATCTATGAGGCGGTAATTCTTCCCAATGACCGCAAACTTCCTTTTTAGCTATCTATGAGGGGGTAATTCTTCCCAATGACCGCAAACTTCCTTTTTAGCTATCTATGAGGGGGTAATTCTTCCCAATGACCACAAACCTTCTTTTTAGCTATCTATGAGGGGGTATATCTTCCCAAAGACCACAAACCTTCTTTTTAGCTATCTATGAGGGGGTAATTCTTCCCAATGACCACAAACCTTCTTTTTAGCTATCTATGAGGGGGTAATTCTTCCCAATGACCGCAAACTTCCTTTTTAGCTATCTATGAGGGGGTAATTCTTCCCAATGACCGCAAACTTCCTTTTTAGCTTTCTATGAGGGGGTAATTCTTCCCAATGACCGCAAACTTCCTTTTTAGCTATCTATGAGGGGGTAATTCTTCCCAATGACCACAAACCTTCTTTTTAGCTATCTATGAGGGGGTATATCTTCCCAAAGACCACAAACCTTCTTTTTAGCTATCTATGAGGGGGTAATTCTTCCCAATGACCACAAACCTTCTTTTTAGCTATCTATGAGGGGGTAATTCTTCCCAATGGCCACAAACTTCCTTTTTAGCTATCTATGAGGCGGTAATTCTTCCCAATGACCGCAAACTTCCTTTTTAGCTATCTATGAGGGGGTAATTCTTCCCAATGGCCACAAACTTCCTTTTTAGCTATCTATGAGGGGGTAATTCTTCCCAATGACCGCAAACTTCTTTTTTAGCTTTCTATGAGGGGGTAATTCTTCCCAATGACCGCAAACCTCCTTTTTAGCTATCTATGAGGGGGTAATTCTTCCCAATGACCGCAAACCTCCTTTTTAGCTATCTATGAGGGGGTAATTCTTCCCAATGACCGCAAACCTCCTTTTTAGCTTTCTATGAGGAGGTAATTCTTCCCAATGACCGCAAACTTCCTTTTTAGCTTTCTATGAGGGGGTAATTCTTCCCAATGACCGCAAACTTCCTTTTTAGCTTTCTATGAGGGGGTAATTCTTCCCAATGACCGCAAACTTCCTTTTTAGCTATCTATGAGGGGGTAATTCTTCCCAATGACCGCAAACTTCCTTTTTAGCTATCTATGAGGGGGTAATTCTTCCCAATGACCACAAACCTTCTTTTTAGCTATCTATGAGGCGGTAATTCTTCCCAATGACCACAAACTTTCTTTTTAGCTATCTATGAGGGGGTAATTCTTCCCAATGACCACAAACCTTCTTTTTAGCTATCTATGAGGCGGTAATTCTTCCCAATGACCACAAACCTCCTTTTTAGCTATCTATGAGGGGGTAATTCTTCCCAATGACCACAAACCTTCTTTTTAGCTATCTATGAGGCGGTAATTCTTCCCAATGACCACAAACCTCCTTTTTAGCTATCTATGAGGGGGTAATTCTTCCCAATGACCTCAAACTTCCTTTTTAGCTATCTATGAGGGGGTAATTCTTCCCAATGACCACAAACCTTCTTTTTAGCTATCTATGAGGGGGTAATTCTTCCCAATGACCACAAACCTCCTTTTTAGCTATCTATGAGGGGGTAATTCTTCCCAATGACCACAAACCTTCTTTTTAGCTATCTATGAGGCGGTAATTCTTCCCAATGACCACAAACCTCCTTTTTAGCTATCTATGAGGGGGTAATTCTTCCCAATGACCTCAAACTTCCTTTTTAGCTATCTATGAGGGGGTAATTCTTCCCAATGACCACAAACCTTCTTTTTAGCTATCTATGAGGGGGTAATTCTTCCCAATGACCGCAAACCTTCTTTTTAGCTATCTATGAGGGGGTATATCTTCCCAAAGACCACAAACCTTCTTTTTAGCTATCTATGAGGGGGTAATTCTTCCCAATGACCACAAACGTCCTTTTTAGCTATCTATGAGGCGGTAATTCTTCCCAACGACCACAAACTTCCTTTTTCATTTTGGATAGAGTAATGGAGGGTTATAACCTGTCAGTTTTTTTGCCATCTGGTGTCCCATTGGGGAGATTTTCCTTCACGTTCTGTCCCATAGCCAAAACATGAGGTATGAGGAAATCCCTAAAAATTAAGGGAGTCTGTTGGGGTCCCTGAGATCACAAGAACTAGTGTCCTCATGGAAAAATTTCCCCTCTACTAATTTTTTGGGGACAACTCAAAATTTTGGTATTTTTCTTTTAATTTTGTTTCAACCTCTTTATTAGCAATAAAAACTGACAGGGGTTTTAATTATTCTCTCTTGTATCCATCCCACTGGATGTGGCATGAGATAAAATTCTGCATATTTTGGAAACATACCACAGGCGGTAATTAGAAACCTTTTTTGTGAACGTCAAAATATTTTTTGAAAAACACTAAGCAGTATGTTACCGCATTTCTTAAAATGGTAAATACTGCTTTGTGAATGAAGCCCAAGGTTTTTTATGCAAGTGAAATGCTGAATAGCTCATAGGCACCCTGGTTCAATTTGCTATGTAGTTTTCCAGGAATTTGGCCAAAGTGACATTATTATCTCAGATAATCGCACAATGCTCTTCCTTATGTTGAAACCACATAATTAAACTGAGTAATAGCTTTGTGCTCCTGCGGATTACATTATCAATATAAACAATGCAAATGTTCAATAAATGGATAACTGACTTTGAATGAATTAAAAAAAAATGAAAAGACATGATGTATAAGATTGTTAAACTAAACAACATGTCCATTAATTTTGATTTGATTTCTTTATTATGTTTTGTAATTGTTGCTTCACACAATAAATACTATTTTTTTTTAAAGTTATGCTCAGTCAACAAGACTGTAGATTTTTTTTTTTCAAAGTTTTGCACAGATACTGTATATGTGAATATGAATATTTGGAGTGTGGGAGGAAACCGGAGTACCTGGAGGAAACCCACGCAGGCACAGGGAGAACATGCAAACTCCAGGCAGGAGTTTGCACAATAACCAATATATCTTTTGATTTTGTGATGTCAACATACAGGACACAAAAGATGTGGCTACAACTATTAAATTTAATCAGGAACCGGACAAAATTCACTTTGTGCGTGACCCTGCCTGTTCAACAGAACAGTGGCTGCATCCAATCAGATACGGCTTCTGTCTGGGTACTCCGACAGCCACTGGAACTGGCTGTCAGAATGCAATACCCAGAACTACATATTTGTCCATCCACACTGTATAGTGTGGCTGAAGGAATCTGTTAGGCATTATCCTTTTGATGTATGAACAAGTTAACCACTTCCAGTTCGGACACTTTTACCCCCTTCCTGACCAGGGCAATTTTCAGCTTTCAGCGCTATCACACTTTGAATGACAATTGCGCGGTCATGCAACACTGTACCCATATGAATTGTTTACCATTTTTTTGAGACAGATAAAACTTTATTTTGGTGGTATTTATTCACCGCTGGGATTTTTATTTTTTTTTTGCGATGTAATTGAAAAGGTCCAAAAAGTGTTTCTCTTATAAAATTTAGCAAATAAATAATATTTCATCATAAATCTTGGCCAAAATTTATTCCGTTATCTTTTTAGTAAAAAAAAAAAAGCCAAATTAGTTTATAACCAAAAATTATAATTTTTAAACTTTTTTTTTACATTTTTTTTTCTATTTTTATTTTATTTATTTTTTTACATACTGTCACCCTAGCAGTACAGTGTCACCATGGTGACACTGTACTACTTGTGGGGGGTGATGAAGATTTTTTTTTTTTTTTTACACTAATTGCTTTTACACCCATATAGGATGTAAAAGCAATCATTTCTCTTTCTCTCTGTCTGCATTCTTGCAGTCATTGAGAAGTACTGAGTGAGCTGTGATTGGTCACAGCTTGTCACATGGTACAAGGCTATTCACAACAGCCTTGTACCATATGACCTCTGTGATCATTCACAGATTTCACACGTAGTAAGCAATGATGTCACAAGTGACATCTTGCTTACTACTTTGCATGTGATCACTGATTGGCCAATCAGTGATCACATGATCGGGACCTCGTACAGAGGTCCCGTCCGACGATCGGTGTTTCACTGTGTCCGGAGGACACAGCGGGCACCGAATCACGGTGCTGCGCGCTCCCCCGGAGTGCCACCGTTCGGCCGTTTATATACAACGGCGGTCGGGAAGTGGTTAAGGATGTTACGTCAGAAGCGTGTCCAATGGTATTGTCAATTATATGCTGCAGTTACAAATAAAGTGCTGATTTGGAAAGTAGATATGCTGCTTCCATCAGTAACCTTACAATGGACACATGCAGGATAATATTTTATATACCCGCAGAGGCGTGTGTGCGAATGTTCCTCTTTTATAGTTAAGAATACATTTTATTGGATCAAAGAAAACATATTCAGGAGAGAAAATTTGTGTTGGCCAGAGCAACCAATGGAATTCTACCTGCCACTTTTCCAGTGAAATCTAATGAGGCAAGAATGGATCTTTTTTTTGGTCCCATTCAATGTTGAATTGATTTTGACATTAAGCTCATACAGAGACATGGGCTGCATACGTGTGCATGCGCACACACACAGACACACAGCAGTACCTCTCTAAGAGTATGAGAACCGGCTGTGATTAATTTGATGGATTTCTAAAACACTGCCTTAAAACTGCATCTATAATTTAATCCTTTTATAGGATTTGCAACATGCCTTCCATTTGATTGGTATTTTCATTACAAATGTTCATGCTGATGATACAGCAATAATAACAGTAATTTAGTTCTTCTGAGTTTAAAATGCTTAGAAATATAAATAGCTCCAACAATCAAGTGTATATGAAGGGAAAATAAACTTGACATCACTATCTTAGAACAGGCTTCAATTATGAAATTTGAAGTCACCTAAACATGACAACATACTTTTTTTAATATACGTACAGCTGAAAGTGTTCTGTTTGTAGAACTACCCCCTTAGGAGCCACTGAGTTTTGGGTCCCCCTAAGCTATGCACGGCCAAGCAACACACATTTTCCACACCTTGGACACTGGGGTCAAAGAACAGTCCTTGAGCTTGGTTTAGTGATTTTATTAAGGGGTTAAGAACTTGAATGGGGTCTAGGGGTATATGGGATGCATGAGGCACTGAAGGACTTGAGGACAACTCCTTAGCACCTATGTACAAAATGCGGATAGCAACAGTCTCTTCTTAGAGAGAGCACTAAAGGTTCTTTGGTGTACCTCCTCAGACCCGGGATGATTCCTCCCCTTCGCCGAGCTGCCTGAGGGTATCCCTGGGCAAGGAGTCCCAGAAGCTGCTAATTTAGCACAAGCAGTCCTAGATGGGAAGCTAGTTGGTTCTTTCACCTGACTGCCTTCTCCCCTTATCCTGCCCAGGGGATGGAAGAATACTCACACTGTTCTTTCCTGTCAGCTTAGTGCATTGCTAGCTGCCTTAAGGCTTTTCACTGGGCTGGCTCCTTCCTTCCTGCTCAGGATGTCCTCCCCAGGAGACGGTGGCACAGTGGAGGTCCTCTTTTCCAGAAAGCTGTCTGTAGATAAGACCCCTCCCTGGGGCCCCTTCCCAGGCTCCACTCTCCAGCCTTCCTCACGCCGTCTTCCACCCAACACTGAACCACTGTCCTCCTGGCTGTTTGATATTTGAGGGTTGCCTTGGTCACCATGGCCAGCCTCTGCCATGGGACTGGCCATGGTCCCTCAAACATGCAGATCTGGGACTCCTCTCCTCCACTCCCCTGTTCCAGAAAGTTCTCCACTCTTTAAAAAGGTATGAGGATTTCTGTTTCCAGCGCCGCATGGACTAGCTGCCTTCTCCCTCGGCTCCTACTTAGGTGCTCAATAACCTGCTTATAAAGACTGCTAAAATGGCACCCATCCGGCCCAGACTACTCCCTCCGGTCAGAAAGTGATCCATTGACCGGTATCTGGACAAAGGCAGGCATCGTTCACAGCCTCCTCACCGACTGAACAAATCTCCGGTTAGGTCAGTACCGTAACCACACAGGCCTCCACTCAGCCTGGCAATCCCGTATATCAAAATACAGATCACATAGCTCATGCAGTGGCAGCTCTCCTCTCCCCCATTATAACCTCAGCAGCGGGGAAAGCCGTCCAAGCTGGGATGGACCAGATCAAGAAGGAACTGGGAGATCACTCTGCAAGTCTTACCGAAGCAGAGATGAGAATTTCCACCTCAGAAGATGAGCTATACCAGGCTGAAACCACTGAACAACAAGAGAAGACTAACCAATATGTTCTCCAGAAATTAGAAGATCTAGAAAACAGATCTTGACCTAACAATCTACGCATCGTGGGTGTTCTGGAATTCTGCCAAACCACTGACCTCCTGAATGTATGTGCTTCCTGAATACCCGAAGGCCTGCGGTTCCACTCGCCATGTGTTGACCAAACGGCACACCGCTTAGGTGTCCATTCAGCAGATCGCAATTCCCCCCGACCGATCATAGTCAAATATTTAAACTACGCTGATAAACGGCCATCTTACATAAGTATTGCCAATCATGCTCTCTGCAATTAGATGGCATGAAAATCTTAGTCTTTGCTGACTATTTTTTGGAGGTCGCCAAGAATTCCAAAGAATTTCATCACATCTTGTCAGGGCAGGGGCCGAGGAACGGACAGGCAGGCCTAACAATGTAACGCACTGGCTGACGACAACCACCACCCACAGACCGAAGTCCCTCAGGGCGCGGAGTCTAAGTCCCAGGCTGCCCTTCACCAGGGCCCCTGATGGTGGGGATGGACTTGACGCAGCCAGGAACCAGGTCGCGGCCCCCGAGACACCTCAGCTGCGGTAATGGCCGCCGCCAATGGCGTGTAGCTGGTGGAAGAGACAAAAGAGTAGTCAGACAGGCCGGGTCAACAACAACACGATAAAACAGTACAGGACAGCAGACGAGAATCACAGGTCACGAGCCGGGTTCAGCAACAGAGGGTCAGATCAAAGGAGAATACAAAGAATAGTCGAGTCACAAGCCGAATCAGATACCAGGAGAGTCACGAGAGTCAGAACAGAGTAATAGCAACACCAAGACACAAGTGCAAAGAGCATGTGCGGACCACAGGCTTATATGTCATCAGCCACACCCCTCTGGGGGATGGACCTCAGAGACCTGAAGGCATAAAAGGATTCCCACCATGCACAGCAGAAATTCAAGATGGACGCCAGCACATGGAGTAACATAACCTCAGGAAAAAGGTAGGACCTTGACACATCTGCACTGAGCTCTTTTGGCAAAATATCAAATTCACCCTTGCTTACCCAGCATTACTTCAAAGCCGTTCCACGAAAGGCGATCAGCTCACTTTTTATGACCCTTCTGAGGCCGAAGCATTTCTATGATATTTCCATACAGAAAGTCAGACCAACCCCCCTGCTACACCAACTCGTCTCATGCATCAGAGAAGCCCCAGAAAAGATCCACCTAAGCGTACTAGATTCTGGGGACCTAACACATCTAAAATACGCTGACAATTGCCTTCTTCTGCATCCCATTACCACCTTGCCATCTCCAAGGGCTGAACTGCCTTATTGATAAGTATACTCTATAGACTTACTGCTTATTTTTGTAACTTTGTTGAAACCCAAGCTTTTGAAATTTACACAAACCAACATTCCTAAATTCAGAATGTAATATAATTCATAATTAAATTACACGTGAATTGTGAGGATTCTTTTTTTTATTATTATTTTGACAAATAAAACTGTGTAAATATACTTAAATTATTTTTTAAAACTCAAAGTATTTTCATTTAATATATTGGTATATAATTATTTAAACGTTTCTCTTTAAAAGAATAACTGCACATTTTGACATAATACTTTTACAGATGGTGTCCTTAAATTTATTATTTTGCCTGCATTCTTTAAATGTCAGTAAGCAATTTCCAGTCTGGGTGAATCCAACCATTCAGAAGAGGCCTGCCTTTTGTCATCAATCTCTCGGTGCACTATAAATAAATCCTAGAAGAAGCTTCGAATTAATGGAAAATCATATAATGTTGGAGAATCCTTAGCAGTGAAAGTGACTCTGTATATTTAATTATATTAACATTTAAGATATCAAGTGAAGTGTGATTTAACCCAAGCTGTACTTACATGCCTTTCATAGGTACTATTCAGCTCCCACAAATGCAGTTTTATAATGTTACATGCATTTACTTTTTGTTCACTCAGATGTTTAGAAAATTGTAAAGCTGAATTATTTTGATGGACTTGTTTTTTCTTTAACCCCTCGCCCTCCTGAGGATTTACCCCCCTTAATGACCACGCCTCTTTTTGCTACTCGGTGCTGCACTAATTCAACTGATAATTGCGCGGTCATGCAATGCTGCACCCAAACGAAATTTACGTCCTTTTTTCACACAAATAGAGCTTTCTTTTGGTGGTATTTGATCACCTGTGCGTTTTTTATTTTTCACGCTATAAACAAAAAAAGACCAAAAACGATATTTTTTACTTTCAGCTATAAAAAATATATAGTAAACTCAAAGTTAGTTATAAATTTAGGCCAAAATGTATTCTGCTCCATGTTTTTGGTAAAAAAAAATCCCAATAAGTGTATATTGATTGCTTTGTGTGGAAGTTATAGCGTCTACAAACTATGGTATAGATACTGCAATTTACGCCTTTTTTTTGCTATACAGCGCTGCGCTAGTTTAACGGACAATTGCGCGGTCATGCAATACGGTACATAGATGAAATTTATGTCCTTTTTTCACACAAATAGAGCTTTCTTTTGGTGGTATTTGATCACCTGTGCATTTTTTTGCGCTTTAAAAAAAAAAGCCTGACAATTTTGAGAAAAAAACAATATTTTGGACTTTTTGCTATAAAACATGTCCAGTAAAAAAAAATGTAAAAGTCAAATTTCGGCCAAAATGCTACAAAAAAAAAAACAATACGTGTAAATTAATTGGTTTACGTGAAAGTTATAGCGTTAACAAATGGCGGGAAAGATACTGGGATTTTTAAAAATTTTTTATACTAATAATAGCGGCGATCAGCGACTTATGGCAGCAATCAGTGACTTATGGCAGGACTGCGGGACTGCGGCGGACATTCTGACACGGGGGGGGGGGGGGAACTGACTTGGGGTCACTAACATCCCCAGTGACACCAATACAGTGATCAGTGCAAAAAAAAAAACACTGACACTGTACTAATGGCACTGGGGAGGAAGGGGTTAACTTTATTTACTGAAAGGGTTAACTGTGTGAGGGGAGTATTTTACTAGGGGGCGGGGGTGTGTACTGCACGGGAAACCGCTGATCCGGAGAGATAAACTCTTCTCTCCGGCTCAGCATGTCAGGAGCTGACATGGAACTGACAGAGAACAGAGCTACTGCAGCCCTGTTCTCTGTCAGTGATTGCCACTAATCGGCGGGACATGGCCGGTAATGACTGGCTCTGACCCGGCGACTGACATCCGCGGCCGTGATCGGCGGGACAGGTTAGGGCGGTGGCACGCCTCGCGCGCGCCCCCTGTTTTGCAAACACACGCTTTAAAACGTGGTTTTGCCCAGCCGTGCCGCCCTGCCAACATATTTCTACAGTGGCTGGGCGGCATGTGGTTAAGTACTATTGTTTGTGGCAAAACAGTAATTTTTTAAGGCTGGCATCTTGGCACTGGGACTTTTTGTGCTTGAAGATTTTGGAGGTTGCAGATTCTTGATATTCTTCATTTGCCATTGAAAAATTGGCCTAAAATATTGCCGGAAACCTACCTTTAAGACAGGAGTAATATTTTATACATCACTCATTTTCTGCATACAATGAAGTATGTGCAGCGCCAGCACTGAAACCATAATTGATCTGACAGCCATGTTTCCATACTCAGCAGTTGATTTCTTCAGTTACTGGGTTGCTAGTAGTGTAATATGGAGTTTATTGTGATCGTGTTATAGCTCCAAGAATTTTCTGCCAGACACAAAGGGATTGATTTACTAAAGCCAAATAAGCTGTTCACTTTGACAGGGAGGTTTCATTTTCCTTCGATAATGCAGGTATTTTTTTGCAAAATAAATTTTCACCATATCTAATAGAAAAAAAGGAGTATTTTTGCATGGACGTGATTGGATGAAGTTGCCAAATGTCAGCCACCAAAACTTAATGACTTGGAGAGGATCTGCCAAGAGGAGTGGACCAAAATCCCTCCTGAGATGTGTGCAAACCTGGGGGCCAACTACAGGAAAGGTCTGACCTCTGTGATTACCAACAAGGATTTGCTACCAAGTACTAAGTCATGTTTTCTGAAGGGGATCAAATACTTATTTCCCTCATGAACATGCAAATCAGTGCATCATTTGTTAGACATGCATTTCTTTTGAATTTGTTGTCACTATTCTGTCTGTCATTGTTACAATACACTGAACATTTGATTTTTAGACTGATAATTGGTTTTGTGAGTGGGCAAACATTCAAAATCAGCAAGGGATCAAATACTTATTTCCTTCACTGTATATTTAACACAAAAGCTGGAGTTTAAAGTGTTACTAAACCCACAACAGTAAAATCAGCCCGTATATGCAGTAAAGCATGCTTGTTATACTCACTGTGGAACCTAAGGGGTTAATCCTCTGCATTGTGCAAAAAGGCTGTTTGATCCCTTTCTTCTCCGTTCCTCCCCTTTTTCAAGCCACCACCTCTTATCCCCAGACTGAACTGTTGGCATGCACATGCTCAGTTTGCTGTGTATTGCTAGAGAGGTTTTTTTTTTTCCTGGGAGTGCATGTGATCAGCACAGGGCCAATCAGCACTGTCCAGACAGAGGTCAGGGGAGTTTCATCCTCCTAGAGCAGAAAAAATACTCCTACAAGCTTTAGCTAGTCATGGGCTGGACAGAGATAGAACTTACAAGACTGCTCTAACTTCTGATGAGAAAAGGTATATAGAAGTTTATATTTACTAAAAAAATTTCACTTCCATGTTCTGTGTACTGTGGGAGACCAGATATAGTAGATGCAGGGTCCTGGGTTTAGTAACACTTTAAGGAACTGGGATTAAAGTGACCTAACCTCTGATTTATACAGTAAAAAGTCGACCTTGTTTATGCACTGTATATAAAAAGTCCCCTGTACAAATGGATCTGGTGCAAATTCCTCTTTTACCCTGTGTTTAAGTTAGCCCTGTCTTTGGTGCGCAATCTCATATATTTCCAGATTGTAAAGTAAAGAGATACACTTTTAGCTTTGCAGAAACAAATTCACAAGGGGAGACTTAAATTTAAAAAACATTTTCCATTTGCAGGTATTTTCTAGAGGTTGTATTCTTTCCTTGATTGGAGTTTTTTTTGGGTGCAATAATTATTATTATTATGAACCTCTCCAAAACCGAGTTTCTTGTCTTTCCCCCAGCCCGGACCCCACCCCCCATTGACTTCTACAGCATGTCCAACAATGCCACCATCAAACCCGCCCCGCAGGCCAGAGTACTTGGTGTCATTCTGGACTCCAACCTATCCTTCCAGCCCCAAGTCCAATCTTTAACAAACTCATGCAGACTCCACCTCCGCAACATCGCCAAAATCCGCACGTTCCTAACCCCAGAAACCACTGAACAGCTCATCCACTCCCTCATCATATCACGACTCGACTACTGCAACTCCCTCCTCACTGGCCTGCCTCGCCGCTGGCTATCCCCGCTTCAGTCCATCCTGAACACGGCTGCCAGACTCATTCACCTTTCCAACCGCTCCATTTCCGCCACCCCCCTCTGCCAATCCCTCCACTGGCCTCCACTCAGTGTCCTCCACCCCCCTCTGCCAATCCCTCCACTGGCTTCCGATTGCTCAATGGATCAAATTCAAAATCCTAACACTGACGTACAAAGCCGTCCACCATACTGCCCCGAACTACATCACTGACCTAATATCCAAGTACCACCCAGCACGCACACTCCGCTCCTCACAAGACCTCCTTCTCTCTAGTTCCCTGGTCTCCTCCTCCCATGCCCGCCTCCAGGCCTTCTCCAGAGTGTCGAAAATGTAAAAAAACAAAACCTCAGCGCTCAGGACTTCCTATTTACCATACAAATCCCCGTGAGATGCTGCTGTGCACAGGTACAAAAGACCAAAAACTTTTAACAATGAAAACCAGCGCAAACCCACATGATCAATTACATTACTCAGTTTAAAAAAACATTAATGTGCTAATAAAGATATATATAATAAATTATATATAAAATATATTGATATAAAAACATATATAAAAATTTAAAATTATAAGTCCAGTGACAAAAAAGCAAAGTGACAAAAAATCAAAAAAAAACCCAGAAAATATATATATAAATATAATTACAGTCCCGTGACAAAATTAAATCAAATTAAATTGTAATATATTTTCCATTTGATTCTTCCGTGTTACTGATCCCTTCACCATCCACCAGTGCAGAAATCAACATTAACCGCACTCACCAGATAATGGTGAGTCACACGCCTTTCAGGATTGTTAAGGGCTCCTGGACCCCCTTTACTTTGTCTGGGACCTCCAAGTGCTCTTTCCTCTTATGTCTAGGTACCTCTTCTGCTTACTCCTCTCACCGAATCCCCCAAAGGAAAATCAGGAAGAAGAAAAGACCATAGCGTGATACCGCAGTAACTTCTCCTCAAATTAATCTCTCCAGACCACTCACATTCTTTTGCGGGATATAGCCCACTTTTTATTCAAAACAACAGCGATTCTCTTCAGAAATGGTCCACTTTTCATGTACACCGATTATACAAGGACCTCACAGTTTAGTGTGCAGCAGGATGGCAGACCTCAGCTACAGACTCTTCTACTTAGGCTAAGATGGCCCCTTGGAACGCACCGCTCGGCGTGCGCTCCACTCACCGGAAATGATCGGTGTACATGAAAAGTGGACCATTTCTGAAGAGAATCGCTGTTGTTTTGAATAAAAAGTGGGCTATATCCCGCAAAAGAATGTGAGTGGTCTGGAGAGATTAATTTGAGGAGAAATTACTGCGGTATCACGCTATGGTCTTTTCTTCTTCCTGATTTTCCTTTGGGGGATTCGGTGAGAGGAGTAAGCAGAAGAGGTACCTAGACATAAGAGGAAAGAGCACTTGGAGGTCCCAGACAAAGTAAAGGGGGTCCAGGAGCCCTTAACAATCCTGAAAGGCGTGTGACTCACCATTATCTGGTGAGTGCGGTTAATGTTGATTTCTGCACTGGTGGATGGTGAAGGGATCAGTAACACGGAAGAATCAAATGGAAAATATATTACAATTTAATTTGATTTAATTTTGTCACGGGACTGTAATTATATTTATATATATATTTTCTGGGGTTTTTTTTGATTTTTTGTCACTTTGCTTTTTTGTCACTGGACTTATAATTTTAAATTTTTATATATGTTTTTATATCAATATATTTTATATATAATTTATTATATATATCTTTATTAGCACATTAATGTTTTTTTAAACTGAGTAATGTAATTGATCATGTGGGTTTGCGCTGGTTTTCATTGTTAAAACTTCTCCAGAGTGTCACCCATCCTCTGGAACTCCCTGCCCCAACCCATCAGATTATCACCTACTCTCCTCTCCTTAAGGCACACCCTGAAAACCCATCTCTTCAGGGAAGCCTACCCCACCCCCTGCTAACTTGCCGACCTCCTCCACTCTTCCTACCACTCCATCCCCCACAGCTATCTCCTCCTGTGCCACCATCCCCTCCCTCCTAGATTGTAAGCTGGAAAGAGCAGGGCCCTCGATCCCCTCATGTTTTGCATTGTAGTTGTTCTGTCACATGTTCTGTCCCCCTTTGTAATGTACAGCGCTGAGCGAACTATCGGCGCTTTATAAATACTGTATAATAATAATAATTATACAGGATTTGTATGGTGTGAACAGTTTGCTCTGAGCTTTACAATATAAAGGGATACAGCACAGTTACAATACAATAAAAAAACAAGAGGATTAAAAAGACTTTATAAGAGTTTACAATCTAATAGGGTGGGGCAGGTGGTACAAAGGGTTATAACTGTGGGGGATAAGCTGTGTCTAGCTGGATGCCTGATAGACTTCCCTGAAGAGATGAGTTTTCAGAAATCACCTAAAAAGGCAGCCAGAGTATGGGAAAGCCAGACAGATTGAGAGGATGGGAGAAGATCTGGTGAAGTCCTGGAGATGAGCATGGGAGAAGGAGACAAGGGAGCTTGAGAGCAGGAGGTCCGGAGGACAGTGGAGAGGATGGTTTGGGTGATATTTGGAGATTTGTGATTAGCTTTGTATGTTGCTGTTAGTATTTTAAATTTAATTCACTGGGCAATTGGAAGCCAGTGGAGGGATTGGCAGAGAGGGGTGGCAGACAGTGGGCAGTTGGTAAGGTAGATGAGTCTGGCAGCAGCATTCATGATAGACTAAAGAGGGGATAGCCTACAGAGAGGTCGGCCAATGAGGAGGGAGTTGCAATAGTCAAGGCGAGAGATAACAAGGGAGTGAATGAGTAGCTTGGTGGTTTCATTAGTTAAAAAGGGGTGAATTTTAGAAATGTTACGGAGGTGACTTCTACTAGCTTTTGACAGCGATTGTACATGCAGCTGAAAGGACAGGTCAGAATCTAGGATTACACCTAGTACCCTGGCATGAGGAGAGGGACTTGATGGAAAAGTAATGCTGGAGGACACGAGCTTGGGGGATCTTAGTTTAAAGCGGAGTTCCACTCACACTGTAAAAAAAAATAAAGTCAGCAGCTACAAAAACTGTAGCTGCTGACTTTTAAAAAAACAGCCACTCGCCTGTCCCACGATCCCGCGGTGTCCTCCCCACAGCCCGTTTCACCAGCCGTCTGGTGTTCCAGGCGCCGGCATCTTCAGTGTGGGTAAAGCCGCAAGCTGTCACAGCCGGGTGCCCACTGCGCATGCGTGAATAGTCTGTCACGTGTCCCAGAAGACTACGCAGACGGAGGGAGGGTAGGAGGACAATTTCCACTTCCGATCGCCTAGCAGAAGAGGGAGTGGGTACCTGTCAATTTTGGATACCTGCTCCCCAGGGGACCAGTCTTTAAAGTGGAACTTCCCCTTTTGGAACTCCACTTTAAGGGAGCGGTGCATCATTCATGCTGATATGTCAGTGTTAGTAATGTGAGAGGAGACTGAAGGAGTGAGGTAAGGAGTATTTTACATACAGCCTAATTCTAAATTTGGCCTTATATGCAAAGATTAGAATGTCATATACTACTAGGAGAAGATTTTTCCTTTGATAGAGCAGAATGCAGAAAGACAACACGGTTTTGATGTTCAACACATATGGCAAACTAGGACTGCACTGTACATACATTAGTGTATGCAATCATCACGGTTGCTATGCGCACGTGAATCTAGTATTCAATTTAATTCAAGTTTAATTGTTTTGTTTGGGAGTTTATCTTTAATGCCAGTAAATCAACTACCACTATAACTTAACTATTTGTTCATTTGTGTGTTTCTCCAGATCTGAATTTTATTACATTTTCTCCTTCGCCCTACAGTACAAAACTGAGTTTTCCCTTTAAAATAGCCTCAGAGTGAAAAAATCCAGTTTAACCACTAGCCTACCGGGCACTTCTACCCCCTTCCTGCCTACAGGGCACTTCTACCCCCTTCCTGCCTACCGGGCACTTCTACCCCCTTCCTGCCTACAGGGCACTTCTACCCCCTTCCTGCCCACCGGGCACTTCTACCCCTTTCCTGCCTACAGGGCACTTCTACCCCCTTCCTGCCTACCGGGCACTTCTACCCCCTTCCTGCCCACCGGGCACTTCTACCCCCTTCCTGCCCACCGGGCACTTCTACCCCCTTCCTGCCTACAGGGCACTTCTACCCCCTTCCTGCCCACCGGGCACTTCTACCCCCTTCCTGCCTACAGGGCACTTCTACCCCCTTCCTGCCTACAGGGCACTTCTACCCCCTTCCTGCCTACAGGGCACTTCTACCCCTTTCCTGCCTACAGGGCACTTCTACCCCTTTCCTGCCTACAGGACACTTCTACCCCCTTCCTGCCTACAGAGCACTTCTACCCCCTTCCTGCCTACCGGGCACTTATACCCCCTTCCAGTCCAGGCCAATTTCCAGCTTTCAGTGCTGTCGCACTTTGAATGACAATTGCGCAGTCATGCAACACTGTACCCATATGAAATTTTTATCATTTTTTGGTGACAGAGCTTTATTTTGGTGGTATTTAATCACCTCTGGGTTCTTTATTTTTTCTTAAACCAAAAACCACTGAAAATATTGAAAAAAATGTTGTTTCTTAGTTTTTGTTATAAAATGTTGTAAATAAGTGATTTTTCTCCTTCACTGATGTGCACTGATAGGCTGCACTGATGGGCACTGATGAGGAGGCACTGGTAGGTGGCACTGATACATGACACCATTAGGCGACACTGACTGGCACCGTTAGGCGGCACTGACTGGCACCGTTAGGCGGCACTGATATGTGGCACTCACTGATGGGTGACACTGAAAGGCAGCTCAGATGGGCACTGATATGTGGCATTTATGTGCACTGGTAGGCACTGATGTGGCACTGATGTGAGGTACTGATGGACACTGACAGGTGGCACTGCTGGGGCTACACTGATCAGGGCACACTGATCATCAGTGCTCTGATGATCAGTGTACATGTCCCCTCCGCGGAAAGCTGATTACCGGCTCTCCTCTCCTCTCCTCTGCCAGCGTGACAGCTTGAGAGGAGAGAAATGCCAATAACCGGCATTTCCCTGTTTACATGTGATCAGCTGTGATTGGACACAGCTGATCACATGACCGAGCCGACATCTTCGGCTCTTTCCGTGATCCGCTGTGTCCGAGGGACACAGTGCACCGCCGATCGCCGCGCTGCGCGCTCCCTGAGCCACGCATGCGCAGTGAGAATGGGAGGACGTCATATGACGTCCTCCCAGGACGAGAGAACCACCTTGTGCCCGTCATATTACTATATGGCGGGCGGGAGGTGGTTAAAGACTCATTTTAAGGAGGAAATCATAGAAAAATTTCAATTTTGTTTCAGTTACATATTTCTTTGCTTTCAAAAAAGAAATAAGGAAACCTTCATATTCACTAAAATAGTTATCTATGAAATTTAAAGCAAGTCCATGTGAATGTGTTTGGTCATAGATGTGTAAACCACCATCAATGCCCCTTCTATCTACATTGCATCTAAGCAGCACAAACCAAAAACACTATTTAATTCAATTTTAATATCAAAGCAAACTCCCCCATCCATCCAAGTCTCCATGCTTCATTTTGCTGGGAAATCACATTGAAAAAGACCCCTCTAGCATTTCTGGTCATGGCCATCTTAAGTAAGGGCAGACAAATTTATTTCCTGGAATCTGCAATCCATCTGCCTTAGCTGGGAAAGGCACTCCCGAAGACTCCTGAGATGTATGACATCATGGGGTTTATTTTCTAAAGCTGGAGAGTGCAAAATCAGACTCCCTTCTGCATAGAAACCAATCAGCTTCCAGGTTTCATTGCCAAAGCTTCATTGAACAAGCTGAGGTTAGAAGCTGATTGGTTTCTATGCAGAAGGGAGTCTGATTTTGGACTCTCCAGCTTTAGTAAATAAACCCCCATTTGTCTGGGCATGGAAACTGGGAAGTAACTGAAAAGAAAAAGTTTAAAGCAAATAAATACAATATACTTTCCTATCTATTTACTGATGCTAGCAGCATATGGATTAAAAATATTCAATGTTGATTGAGAGAGTGAAGTTCCACTTTAACGTCCCTCTTTTTTATTTATTTTTTTTTAGATCGGATTCTGCCATTTTGTATAATGATAGATCTGTACTTGAAAATCATCATGTAAGTGCAGCATATCGGTTACTGCAAGATGATGAAGAAATGAATATACTCTATAATCTGTCCAAGGATGACTGGAGGTGAGATGTGTAAGCAATATATATTTAGTAAAAATGTCTAATTATCATTGTGAAGACATAATAGGTGTATTGTCTACATTTGTGGTCCTCATAGTATAGCATAGTCAATGGTTACTTACACTTACTCATAATTCATGATTTGTAGATCAGCCACTGGACGGAGCTGCTTGAAATGAACTAAAAGGCTAAGTTTATGGTTTCCTTTTGGGGGAGATGAATACAGGTGTGGTTAAGCCATGTTTTTACCACTCCCCCTTAGCTGCAAAGGCAGCAGATGAGGTGTACACATGACGTGGCCACTATGCTTTGCATTGTAGCATGACAAAATCCACCTCTTCACATTATGCAGGAAGAACAACAGTGGTACGGACCTTAGGGGATCACTCTTCAGAAGGCAATGCATAAATGAGCCCTAATGGTTTCTGGCCAAGTTTTTCTTCCTTTTACAAACAAGCATTTATTACACATCAGGTGATTCCCAGTGCTTTATTTGTTAGCACAGTGGTCACATTTTTTTAGGCTTACTGGCTTATACCAAAGCCCCCAATGCCAAAGGAGGGTGGGAAGAGAATGAATTACTGTTCTGAAACCAAATTTCACCTTGAACTACTTAGCCCTATAAGGAAGAACAAGTGTTTTGCCACTTATAACAGGAGATAAGGAAGAACTAGAAAAAGTGAAATGGATATTTATGGAACATCCATCCAACCTTTGACACCAGAACATTAAATTTGAACGCATAAGTGTAAAGGACTGAGCACTCCAGGTTCATTTACAATTTTCCTCCTAACCTTCCATGAATGCAAAAGATCACGGATGCAGAGGAGAAGAGACCAGTAGTAAAAAAGGGGGTGCCATTTTATAAAAAGCGATGGCCTATTTTGAGATAGTAATTGTGAGCAGAGGCGGACTGACAACTCATGGGGCCCCCCGGGCAATAGGGGATCATGGGGCCCCTGTGTTCTTGCCCAAACTTAAAAAAGCCTATAAAAAAGGTACCAGGGGCATCTCATGAGGCCCCCTACTGACCCCAGGCCCTCAGGCAGTGCCTGAGTTTCCAAATGGTCAGTTCGCCCCTGATTGTGAGAGATGTAATGGGGTGCTGGTAGAGGGGGGTCTTCATTCCTCCCAAATTGCTCCCTTACATGTGCTAAAACTCATGACATTGACTGTTTAGCTATGAAAGAATGTTTTTGTTAAATGTTTACGACAAGCTTAGGGGATATACTCCCTTCTTCCGGGCCCATGCAGTACTGATATACAAAAGGTTTAGAAAAATGTTAAGAACAACCTGCAAATATATTCTTTGGAGAAAAAAAAAAACAGAAGCAAAGGGTAATAAAACTGAGAATGTTAGTCAGATATGGGATATTGATGTGGGCAATAGAGAGGGAAAGGGGAAGACTCACAGAGGTTAGAATGGTCATAAAACTATTTGAAAGTGATTTGGAAAGCTGAGGTTCACATTCAGTCTATTTTCTCTTAACCACTTGCCCTCCAGAAGATTTACTCCCCCCCCCCCCCCCCTCCTGACCAGGCCATTTTTGTGCAATACGGCGTTGCATTACTTTAACTGACAATCGCGTGGTCATGCAACGCTGTACATAAATGAAATATATGTAATTCTTTTTCCCACAACTAGAGCTTTCTTTTGGTGGTATTTGATCACCTCTGTGTTTTTTATTTTGTGCGCTATAAAAAAAAACAAAACAATATTTGACGTTTTGCTATAAAACGTATATATTAAAAAAATTTAAAAATACAATTTCTTTATAAATTTAAGCCAAGATGTATTCTGCTACACGTCTTTGCTAAAATAAATCCCAATAATTGTATATTTATTGGTTTACGTGAAAGTTATAACATCTACAAATGGCGTTATATATACTGGAATTAGTAATGGCGGTGATCAGTGACTTATAGCGGGACTGCGGCGGGCATTCTGACACTGTGTGGGAACTGATTAACTCTCACTGACATTCCCAGTGACACTAATACAGTGATCAGTGCTAATAAAAAGCACTGACACTGTACTAATGACACTGGGCAGGAAGGGGTTAACATCTGGGGCAATCAAAGGGTTAACTGTGTGCTGTTTTGTTTAGAAGACATGCTGCTTTGTATCTCTCTGCACAGGTCCATCCCCTATAAGCTTTGCCGATGATCTCCAAGTGCCAGCCAGGAATCGCTGGCCAGGACCCGGTGATTGACATCCCCAGCTGCCAATGGCGGCGCGAATAGGATGGCGCATGCGTCCCCTACCCAAAAATGCAAATCACGTATATATGTGTGCTTTTGTGCAGCCGTGCCGCCCTGTAGCAGTATGTCTGCTAAAGGGGAAGGCAAGTGGTTAAATAGAATTATCATTTATGATTCAAAGGCTTTCCTTTCCTGAGTATTTGTAAAGTTCATTTAAGGAACCACAAATATTTCTATGTTCCAAAGAGTGGTTTGGATTTAAGACATGACATCCCACAGGTGTGATGTAGTCACCTATGGTGTGAGGATTCATTCTTTCTTTAAATTACTGTCATTTTCACCAAAGTAACATCCCTGGGAGAAGTGGGAAGACACATGAAAGTGTCTCCTAATTGTTACTGCAAATGAAATAGTATTACAGACAGTAAACAGCTGATACTTGAAAAACAAATCTGGAGAAAGAAACAGCCTATGCTGGAGGCCTTGAAAGTTAAAAAAAAGTTCATGTTTTCTGAAGTTCAACTCGAAGTTGTTTGGATGCTGGAAATGCTGTCTATATGGATTAAATACTGGAAATGCAAAAAAGCTGTTGCAGGCAGATTACATTTAAACTGCTGTTTGGACCCATAGGGGTTTATTTACTAAAGCTGGAGAGTCCAAAATCAGACTCACTTCAGAATAGAAACCAATCAGCTTCTAACATCAGCTTTTTCAAATAAGCTTTGACAATAAAACCTGGAAGCTGATTGGTTTCTATGAAGAAGTGAGCCTGATATTGCACTCTCGAACTTTAGTAAATACCGTATTTTTTGCCGTATAAGACGCACCTGACCATAAGACGCACCTAGGTTTTAGAGGCAGAAAACAGGCAAAAAAGAAATTCTGAACAAATGGACTGCAGACACAGTACAGGAGATGACCAGAGACTGCGGACAGCACAGGGATGACCAGAGACTGCGGACAGCACAGGGATGACCAGAGACTGTGGACACAGTACAGGAGATGACCAGAGACTGCAGACACAGTACAGGAGATGACCAGAGACTGCGGACACAGTACAGGAGATGACCAGAGACTGCGTACACAGTACAGGAGATGACCAGAGACTGCAGACACAGTACAGGAGATGACCAGAGACTGCAGACACAGTACAGGAGATGACCAGAGACTGCGGACAGCACAGGGATGACCAGAGACTGCGGACAGCACAGGGATGACCAGAGACTGCGGACAGCACAGGGATGACCAGAGACTGTGGACACAGTACAGGAGATGACCAGAGACTGTGGACACAGTACAGGAGATGACCAGAGACTGCAGACACAGTACAGGGATGACCAGAGACTGTGGACATAGTACAGGGATGACCAGAGACTGCGGTCACAGTACAGGAGATGACCAGAGACTGCAGACACTGTACAGGAGATGACCAGAGACTGCGGACACTGTACAGGAGATGACCAGAGACTGTGGACATAGTACAGGAGATGACCAGAGACTGCGGACATAGTACAGGAGATGACCAGAGACTGCGGACAGCACAGGGATGACCAGAGACTGCGGACAGCACAGGGATGACCAGAGACTGTGGACACAGTACAGGAGATGACCAGAGACTGCAGACACTGTACAGGAGATGACCAGAGACTGCAGACACTGTACAGGAGATGACCAGAGACTGCGGACACTGTACAGGAGATGACCAGAGACTGCGGACACAGTACAGGAGATGACCAGAGACTGCGGACAGCACAGGGATGACCAGAGACTGCGGACAGTACAGATGACTGCTGACCTTTGGGGAGGGGGGGAGCGGGTACCTGAATTTGACAGGTACCCGCTCTTACTTCCGCAGAGTTGTTCTTTGATCTTACCTGTTCCTCGATCCAGCCGCGCGCTGTCTACCCGGCTTCTGTAATGGCGCTCGGTATGACAGCCGGGTGCCCAGTGCGCATGAGCGGGAAGCACTTGCGCCTTGTGATTGGTCCGGCGGCTTCTGGGATCTGTCATGTGTCCCAGGTACCGCCTTACCATTCACAAAGCGCACCGCTTCTCGCGCATGCGCACTTGGCACCCGGCTGTCATGCCCAGCGCCCACACTACAGAAGCCGGGAAGACAGCACGCCGCTGGATAGAGGAACAGGTAAGGTCCCACTGCAGAGCTGAGCGGCCGGCCCGGTATCCTGACACGGCCGCGGTGGAAATACCGGACCGGCCGCTCCATATTCGCCTTATAAGACGCACTGACATTTCCCCCCCAGTTTTGGGGAATAAAAAGTGCGTCTTATACGGCGAAAAATACGGTAAACCCCTTACTGTCTATATGAAATCCCCATAAGGATAATGGAAGCAAGTCTGCTATCATCACATAACATGAACACTATAGGGTTGATTTACTAAAGGCAAATAGGCTGTGCACTTGAAAGTGCAGTTGCTCTAAAACTGAGGGGAAAATGCAAGGAAAAGAAAAAAAAAACAGCATTTTTGCTTGCACATGATTGAATGAAATAAATCAGCAGACCTTCGCCTCATTTTAGAGCTTCCCCTCAGATATAAAGCAACTGCACTCACAGTGCACAGTATATTTACCTTTAGTAAATCACCCCTCATATGTAACACAGTGAAAGGGGGTTAGAAACCCTGGAAAGTTTATATTGCTGATAGTTTCAAACCCTTTACTACTCTATGTACTGTGATTCTACACCTTCATGGTAAGATATGATGATACTGTATCTGGATAGTTTTCTATGGATGGAGTAATAGGGTTAACACCGAGCTGTCCATAATCTGTAACATTTTCAGGCAGGGTTCCTTATCCTCTTTGTGCTGAGAGCATGCAACTATGCGTCCCCTCGATGGGTGGATACTTGCGTACCAAGATGTAAACAAATCTGTGCCAACAGCACGTGCCCTACCCATTTCCGATTGCTAATCGCGATCGGGAGCGGTTTGATCATTTGACCACTGTGACAGCCAATCATGGCGGTCACATGATCATAAACCCTGCCTCCCAGCATCAGAAAAGACCAGGAGGTGTGAACATCAAGGGGTTAATCTATTTTCTATTTTAGAACTATGAATGAACCAGGATTGAAAGCCACTGGTTTGAAAATTAGGATTACTAACCAACTGCATAGTTCCCAATCAGGTTATGATCACATGGGTTTGTTTAGAAACAAACCTGCTGGCTTTATCCATCACTGTGCCTTACACAGGGAGAGGCACATTGACAGCTTAAACCAGAGAGCTGCAAGTGTCAAAGTGCAATATTGTGAGTAAAATAATTTAACCACTTCCCCACCGGCCGTTGTATATAAACGGCCGGACGGTGGCAGTGCAGGGTCGGGTGGTCGTTTATAAACGGCCTCCCCGCACCCTGCTTCTGCGTGCTCCCTGGGAGCGCGCAGCACCGTGATCCGATGCCCGTTGTGTCCTCCGGACACAGTGAAACACCGATCATCGGACGGGACCTCTGTACGAGGTCCCGATCATGTGATCACTGATAGGCCAATCAGTGATCACATGCAAAGTAGTAAGCAAGATGTCACTTGTGACATCATTGCTTACTACGTGTGAAATCTGTGAATGATCACAGAGGTCACATGGTACAAGGCTATTCACAACAGGCTTGTACCATGTGACAAGCTGTGACCAATCACAGCTCACTCAGTACTTCTCAATGAGTGCAAGAATGCAGCCAGAGAGAAAGAGAAATGATTGCTTTTACATCCTATATGGGTGTAAAAGCAATCAGTGTAAAAAAAAATGTCATCACCCCCCACAAGTAGTACAGTGTCACCATGGTGACACTGTACTGCTAGGGTAACAGTATGTAAAAACAAAATTAAATAAAAAAATAATATAAAAAAAATAAAATAAAAATGTAAAAAAAAATGTTTCAAATTATAATTTTTGGTTATAAACTAATTTGGATTTTTTTTTTAACTAACAAGATAACGGAAAAAATTTTGGCCAAGATTTATGATGAAATATTATTTATTTGCAAAATTTTATTAAAAAAAACTTTTTTTCAAAATTTTTGGACTTTTTCATTTACATAGCAAAAAAAATAAAAATCCCAGCGGTAAATAAATACCACCAAAATAAAGCTTTATCTGTCTCCAAAAAATGGTAAATTCATATGGGTACAATGTTGCATGTCCGCGCAATTGTCATTCAAAGTGTGATAGCGCTGAAAGCTGAAAATTGCCCTGGACAGGAAGGGGGTAAAAGTGTCCGGTCTGGAAGTGGTTAATATATTGTAATTTTTTTTTTAAATATATGATTAAAGCAGTTATAACAGAAAAAAATCAATTTGGATATAAATATATGAGCGCAGCTTTAATAAAACTATAGAGTATACCAAATAAAACGCCTTTTTAAAAAAGTATCAGAATATATTTATGTAGGCAGATTAACCACTTGCTCTCCAGAGGATTTATCCCCTTTCCTGACCAGGCCATTTGTTGCCATACCGCGCTGTTATTTTAACTTACAATTGCAAATGAAATTTACATCTTTTTTCCCCACAAATAGAGCTTTCTTTTGGTCATATTTGATCACCTGTGCAGTTTTTATTTTTTGCGTTATGAACAAAAAAAGATCGACAATTTTGAAAAAAAGCTATATTTTTGACTTTTTGCTATTAAACATGTCCAGTAAAAAATTTTTAAAAAAATCAAATTTCGTCATAAGTTTAGCCCAAAATGTATCCTGCGACATGTCTTTGCTAAAAAAAATCCCAATAGGTGTAAATTAATTGGTTTACATGGAAGTTATCACGTTTACAAATGGCGGAATATATACTGTAATTTTTTTTTCTTTTACTAGTGATTGGGACAATCAGCGTCCTATAGCGGGACTGTGACGGGCATTCTGACACTGGGGGGAACTGACTTGTTGTTGTTTATACACAGGTCTCTCCCCAGTCAGTGATACTCTGCGATCGCCGGGTGCTGGTGGTGAATCACTGGTCGGGACCCGGTGATTGACTGCCGGGGCCGCGAATGGCGGTGCGAATAGGGCGCATGCATCCCCTACCCGTAACTGCAAAATATATATATGTACAAGATTTTGCGCAGCCGTGCTGCCCTGTAGCAGTATTTCTGCTATAGGGCGGCGTGGAAGCGGTTAATTATAGTGTTGTTGTCAGGTCAACTGAGACATACTGGTGCTGCAAAGTTTGAGTATGTAGGCTTCAATGTCCTCTGATCATTACCCACTTGCCCTCCAGAGGATTTACCCCACTTCTTGACCAGGCCATTTTTTGCGTTATGGCGCTGCGTTACTTTAACTGCCAATTACACGGTCATGCAATGCTGCACCCAAATGAAATTCATGTCCTTTTTTTTCCCTCACAAACTGAGCTTTCTTTTGGTGGTATTTGATTGCCTGTGCTTTTTTTTTATTTTTTGTGCTATAAAAAAAATTAACATTTTGAGAAAAATATATTTTTGACATTTTGCTATTAAACATGTGCAGTAAAAAAATGAAAAAATTAAAGTTTTGTCAAATTTAGGCCAAAATGTATTCTGCTACATGTCTTTGCTAAAAAAAAAAAAAACAATATGTGTAAATTAATTGGAAAGTTTGTTTACAAATGGTATTTATACTGGGATTTTTTTTTATAATTTTTACTAGTAATGGCGGTGATCAGTGACTTATAGCAGGACTGTGGCAGGCATTCTGACACTGGGGGGAACTGACTTGGTGTCACTGACATCCCCAGTGACATGATACAGTAATCAGTGCTAACAAAAACGCACTGACACTGTACTAATGGCACTGGGCAGGAAGGGGTTAACGCGTGGCGATCAAAGGGTTAACTGTGTGTGTTTTACTATGGGGCTGTATGTTAGTGCTTTACTCTAAGCACACTGCTTTGCATGGCTGTGCACAGCCATTCAAAGCAGTGTGCATGAGCTGACAGGGAGAACGGTTTTGTGTACTAATAGTTCTCCCCTGTTGGAGATGCTTGGCATCCATCACCGGCCAGGACCTGGTGATTGACAGCCGCACTTGTAAATGGCAGTGGTGGTAGATCATGCACCCCCTACCCAGAAATGCAAAATCACACACACACATATATATATATACACACGTGATTTTGTGCACCCGTGTCGCCCTGTAGCAGTATATCTGCTATAGTGTGGATGGGAAGCAGTAAATAGGTTAACTTCTCTCTGGGGCCAGTAATCATCCCACTACTTTCAATAAAAATATAGCTGAAATTTGGAATTGTGCCTATTTCACATATTGCTATACTAAATGAATGATATTGGAGGATAGACAGAAAACTGTTTTTATAAATTGGTGATGATGTTGGACAATAGCAAATCACCATCTTTTCTCATTTACATAGCCTCCTATAATCCTGTAGCGAAAGCCACACTTGTCACTCTGTGCCCAGAATCAGGAGTATGTACTGTACAGTATGTTACAGTCAGGGGCGGACTGACAACTCATGGGGCCCCCGGGCAATAGGGGATGACGGGGCCCTGTGTCCTTGCCCAAACTCAAAAAAGCCTATGAAAAAAGGTACCAGGGGCATCTCATGGGGCCCCCTACTGACCCCGGGCCCTCGGGCAGTGCCCAAGTTTCCAAATGGTCAGTCCGCTCCTGCTTTAGAGATGATTGGTACCATTCTGGTCTCCAATCAGCTCTATGGTGAGCTGGCAGAAACATTGGCTGCATTCTCAGGTTCGCCCGATGGCACAGGACTGCCCAAGAAGGCTGTGGAAGGCAATCGGGGAGGGGGGCATCTTTTCCCTGCAGGCATCATCCTGGTATAACCATTCAAAATCCAGTGATGTACCAGGACGTCACTGGTCCTTGTTGGGTGCCCAAGTTTCCAAATGGTCAGCCCGCCCCTGGTTACAGTAGGCCCCCAGAGTCCACAGGGCCTTTATACAGTTTTTTTTTGCAGGTAACATCAGTGTGTATAATGGAATGTTCATGCAGGCATTAATTCTCATGTATAATTCATGGGTGCCGGGCAGAAGGTTAACATACAGTGTGCATGATACTATGCATTAGTCTATACAGCTGTAACTTGCAGCATATTTTTATTTACATTTTGCCCATTCAGATGTAACGGTCTATTGCACAATATAAAAATAGCATAATCTAAGTAAAATAATAAAATATTACTAGTAAGCATTTGTAAATGTCTGAGAAGAGGGAAATAATTTAAATAAACCAAGATTCTATCAAAATCATGTAGATTCATCTGATGCTCATATCCACAAATTGTATAGGAAGAATTTGTGTTATTTCTGGTTATTAGTGACCCTTGGCAGGCTTCTTCATGCTGCATTACGTGCACTTTTATTCTTTCTTGTCCCAGCATTTCCTTTCCAACATTGTGTCATCAGACACAGACCGTAAAAGCCATTTAAAGAACCGGATGAGCACAGCAGTGATAATTTTCTTGCAATTTCTTTACAATGCCACTCAATACCATAATTTGTCACAGCAGGGGATGCTGTTTTCTCACACAGTATTGTAATGTTCATTTTGTATCATTAAAAAAAATAAATATGCGCCCCACTACCTAACCACATCCAGCCAGCTCACCCTATACCTGTGTTTGGGCATAAGGACTAGGGCAGGAGCGGAATAGATGGTGGGGTCACTGCTTAGAAACTCAAAGGGCTCTTTCACACAGGATTTGATGGAAGGCAGTAGAGTCATGTTTTTACTGCTTCCCGATGCCTATCAATGCCACTCAAAATTGTAAAATAGGACACGGATAGAGGTGTTCACACTGCAGCATTAGTATTGCCTCACGTTGTGCAGAGTTTGGCAAGTGTTGCTGCTTTGCAACTGCCTCCACTTTTTATAAAATGCGGTAAAAACACTGTAAGCATGCTTATGACGTTTACAGTGTGTTTAGGGTGTGGTGATCATTTCCCATTTTTTGCTGCGTGAAAAAATAGAAAAACACATCTTACAGGGCTTTTGAGGAGTGTTGCTTGATGCACCTTGAATGCCTGTACAAAACATCCAAAACACTCATTAACACTGTAGGTATTGTGTGTTAATACGCTGTAAAGCTGCTTTAGAATTCAACACTGTGTGATTGAGCCCAAGTGGTTCTAAAGCATCTAAAAATGCATGTAAGATCCAGTCTGATAGTAGCTTTTTAGAGAGAAGACTTGGGTGACCCAATTCAAACCCAGGTATTGCACAAAGCCAGGATTGGGCCACATATGACTATCAAACAGTACGATGCATAGGTATTGCCTTGTACACCTACAATGGTTAAGAAATCATTTATAATGTGAGATATAGATGTATATACACACACAAACACACACACATACATACATACATACTGTGTGTATATATATATATACACATGTAACAATACCGCTTATAATACATTGTCACTATTGCAGATTGTATAGAGGTTAGTGTTGAACTGGAATTTGCAGAACAAACCAGTGAACAGTTTTATAAAAGCTATTTTAATATACTGTATCTAAATTATCTACATGCTTATTTAACCATTTGCCGCCCGTCCTATGGCCGAATGGCAGCCGGCAAATGTCATCAGCGTTCCGGGTGGACGCCATCTGGCATCCTCCCGCACATGCGCAGATTGCGCTCCTGAAGAGCCGCGTAGCGGTGCGATCTGTCACCGACCGTGTACCTCAGACATGGCCGATGACAAATTTGAGTACCGGCCCCCGTTGCCGGTACCACCAATCACAGCAGGTCACATGACAGTTGTATACAATGGATGGCTTCATTCATGCCATCCATTGTATACTAGTGTCTAGCTGTGAATGGTCACAGCAGGTCACATGCACATGTCATGTGATTGGCTGTGGCCAAATCACAGCTAAGCACAAAAAAAAAAAAAAAAAAAAAAACCTGAATGAATCGATGTCATTCAGGTGAATGCTTGCTTATAGCAAAGTAATTCTTTGCTATAAGCAAATTGTGTAAAAAAAAATACTGATCACTTCCCCATAGTGAAATATGAAATAGTCATAGTGAAATATGAAAAAAAAATAAATAAAAAATTAATAAAAAATATATTTTTTTTTTTATACTGTCACCAGTCAGTGTCCCTGCTCACCGCCATGCCAGTTATATGATGACGCTGTACTGCACTGGTGACAGTATGTAAAAAAAAAAATAGTGAAACTAATTTTTTTCATTTTGCAAAAAATTATGACAAAAAAAATATAACATAAAAAAACTCAGCATGCCTCTTATGAAGTACGTTGGACGGTCTACTTTGCAAAAAGGGGTCATTTGGGGGATATCTGTCCTGTCCTGACATTTGTGGGATATCTGTCCTGTCCTGACATTTGGGGGATATCTGTCCTGTCCTGACATTTGGGGGATATCTGTCCTGTCCTGACATTTGGGGGATATCTGTACCGTTCTGACATTTGGGGGATATCTGTACCGTCCTGACATTTGGGGGATATCTGTACCGTCCTGACATTTGGGGGATATCTGTCCTGTCCTGACATTTGGGGGATATCTGTACTGTCCTGACATTTGGGGGATATCTGTACTGTTCTGACATGCTGGGACCTCAAGAAATTAGATTGGCTGTCAGTACTTCAGGATTGATCAATTTTCAGATCTATACCATAGTTTGTGAACTCTATAACTTTCCTACAAACTAAATAATACATCCTAATTTGGGTTATTTTCACCAAAGACATGTAGCAGAATACATCTCGGCCTAAATTTATGAAGAATAATTATTTATTTGCAAACTTTTATAACAGAAACAAAGAAAAACGTTTTTTTTTTTTCAAAATTTTGGGGGATTTTTTTGTTAATTTAGCAAAAAATAAAAACCCCAGCGGTGAGTAAATACCACCAAAAGAAAGCTCTAGTTGTGTAAAGAAAATGATAAAATTTTAGTTTGGGTACAATGTTGTATGACCGCGCAATTGTCATTCAAAGTGTGAAAGCGCTGAAAACTGGCCTGGGCAGGAAGGTGTAAAAGTGCCCGGTATTGAATTGGTTAATCAACGTAAACAGTCTATAGAAAATAAAATAATTCTTCTGTTTGATTATGTATCATGTTGCTTGAAAAATACCCCCCGTAGTGTTAAAATTCGCTGACTCTAGTTGTGTCCATAAGAATGTTTTAATTTTGCTGAAATTTTAGTGAAGATTTTACTGTTTTCATCAAATTCATTGGAATCAATTGGGGAAGTTGAAATGAAGGTGGTTTTTGTTAGTTGTTAGGGTTTGATTGTCTTTCAATGACCTATGTAAATCCCTTTCATTTTTTATTATTATTTTCAAATATTAAACTATTTTATTTACAACATTTAAGAAAATTATTTCTATGTAGGTACACACAACATGCAACTAGACAGAAATACAGCGGTGGCTTTGCTGATAGCACTGGCAAGGCAATCACATGACTGTTTAACAATGCTAACCCTAGCTATTTATTGTTAGTGTTAGGGGTTGAGTCCATAAATCACCCCAGCACACAGCAGGTGATTCACGGCCTCAGATGTGCATGTTTCCCAGTGAGTCTGTGTATAGGGGGTGTGTGTCTGTGTACTTTGGAAGGCTGTGTAAGAGAATACTACAGATAAACAGGTACAGCTTATGTAGGAGGATTTAATTCATCCCTGTGTATCACCTGAGGCTAGTCACTCCAGTGGACTTATATATGGGTCTACTATCACTTTCAAGTTCCTTAATTTTTTATTTTTTCAAATATTTTCAAACATTTTAATTACAATAAAAAAAAAATGTGGTAGGTACAAACTACATGCAGCTGGAAAGAATTACATTGATAGCTGTCAATCACATGGCTTTGCTGATAGCACTGACAAGGCAATGACATGACTTTGTTTATAAACAAATAGGGTTAGCATTGACATTAGTGTTGGCATTTAAGACAATTTTGCCTTAGCATTTTAGCTAAGGATCATTTTTATTATTCAACAAAGCCATTGCTCACCAGGGCAGTTCTGTTAGAAAAAAAATTTTTTTCCAGAAAAGTTCATGGAAATGGTAATTTCTTTGCAAAATCGAGTTCAGCAATCATCTTTTTATCCCTAGTAGTGAGGATTCCAAAACACTTGCTCAGTTTATTCCCTAAGACAAAACATTTAAGGGCGAAGGCACTTCTGAACTTAGAGGCATCTATTATTCATTTATATACAGTGGGGCAAAAAAGTATTTAGTCAGCCACCAATTGTGCAAGTTCTCCCACTTACAAAGATGAGAGAGGCCTGTAATTGGCATCATAGGTAGACCTCAACTATGGGAGACAAAATAAGAAAACAAATCCAGACAATCACATTGGCTGATCTGGAAAGAATTTATTTGCAAATTATGGTGGAAAATAAGTATTTGGTCAATATCAAAAGTTCATCTCAATACTTTGACCTCTGTCATTGCCAACAAAGGATATATAACAAACGTTTCCTGTAAGTCTTCACAAGGTTGGCACACACTGTTGCTGGTATGTTGGCCCATCCTCCATGCATATCTCCTCTAGAGCAGTGATGTTTTGGGGCTGTCGCTGGGCAACACGGACTTTCAACTCCCTCCAAAGGTTTTCTATGGGGTTGAGATCGGGAGACTGGCTAGGCCACTCCAGGACCTTGAAATGCTTCTTACGAAGCCACTCCTTCATTGCCCGGGCGGTATGTTTGGGATCATTGTCATGTTGGAAGACCCAGCCACGTTTCATCTTCATTGCCCTTGCTGATGGAAGTTGGTTTGCACTCAAAATCTCACGATACATGGCCCCATTCATTCTGTCCTGTACCTGGATCAGTCTTCCTGGTCCCTTTGCGGAGAAACAGCCCCAAAGCATGATGTAGGTATGGTGTTCTTTGGATGCAACTCAGCATTCTCTCTCCTCCAAACACGACGAGTTGTGTTTCTACCAAACAGTTCTATTTTGGTTTCATCTGACCATATGACATTCTCCCAATCCTCTTCTGGATCATCCAAATGCTCTCTAGCAAACTTCAGATGGGCCCAGACATGTACTGGCTTAAGCAGGGGGACACGTCTGGCACTGCAGGAACTGAGTCCCTTGCGGCGTAGTGTGTTACTGATGGTAGCCTTTGTTACGTTGGTCCCAGCTCTCTGCAGGTCATTCACTAGGTCCCCCCCGTGTGGTCCTGGGATTTTTGCTCACCGTTCTTGTGATCATTTTGACCCCACGGGGTGAGATCTTGCGTGGAGCCCCAGATCGAGGGAGATTATCAGTGGTCTTGTATGTCTTCCATTTTCTAATTATTGCTCCCACAGTTGATTTGTTCACACCAAGCTGCTTGCCTATTGCAGATTCAGTCTTCCCAGCCTGGTGCAGGTCTACAATTTTGTTTCTGGTGTCCTTTGACAGCTCTTTAGTCTTCACCATAGTGGAGTTTGGAGTGTGACTGTTTGAGGTTGTGGACAGGTGTCTTTTATACTGATAACAAGTTCAAACAGGTGCCATTGATACAGGTAATGAGTGCAGGACAGAGGAGCCTCTTAAAGAAGAAGGTACAGGTCTGTGAGAGCCAGAAATCTTGCTTGTTTGTAGGTGACCAAATACTTATTTTCCACCATAATTTGCAAATAAATTCTTTCCAAATCAGCCAATGTGATTGTCTGGATTTGTTTTCTCATTTTGTCTCTCATAGTTGAGGTCTACCTATGATGCCAATTACAGGCCTCTCTCATCTTTTTAAGTGGGAGAACTTGCACAATTGGTGGCTGACTAAATACATTTTTGCCCCACTGTAGACTACAGCATCAACTTAAAAACCAATAATTTTGGAAAGGCTTGATTATTTTTGACAAATCACACATTTCTAATGTGTCCCAATATATATATGGGGATTTGTCAGAACTACAGGGAATCAAGCAGTTCATGGCTATAGAACTATATGATTCTCCCTGGAGAATCATACAGTTCTAGTTCTATAGGTTTTTTTTTTTTTTTTAAAGCAAACAATATTATCCTTTTATTTTATGAAGCCTACATTTATTAACAAGACAGCCGTATAAAGATGCCTCTTCTTCACTTGTATTAATTTTAGCCAGAGTCATTGTTCTGACTAAGTTGCTTACAATGAATTTGAGATTTAAAAAGAACGGGCTTACTTCCCTTGGAATAAAGATATCTGCAAGGAGTTTGTGACACATATGGTTTGCAGTCAAAATGTCACAAACAATTAGCATATGCTAGCAAGAAAAACTAATGTCTTACACATTCTTTTACTTTCTGCTTTATGATAACCCTGAAGGGAATTCCGGGCTTTGGTGGTCGAGATGGTGTTGGCTACAGATATGTCCTGTCATTTCCAACAAATCAAAGCAATGAAGAATGCTTTGCAGCAACCAGAAGGGTGAGTAACCTTGTTGTGATGTCCTGCAGTAGATAACAGTAGATATGCAGTTTATTTTTCTGCACTTCAAAGGCAACCTGTAAAAGCTATTAGGCATTCTGAAGTTTCCACTTTCTATTTTAATGGAGATTCAGTGAAGGATCACAACTTGTATCCCATTATATGGAACCCATCAAGAAAAATGCTGATTGTAACTTTTCCAATATACAGTATATGTACTGTGTGTATACTGTATATGTACATAGATGAGTTGCCTACACACTTCATATGTCACCATCTTGACACATCCATTTGACCTGCAGTGGAATTTCCAATGTATAGTAATGCCTTTCTTGTGGAAACTGTAAGGCTCAAAAACTACAAAATGGACCCATGCAGCGTTTCCCATTTAATCATCTCAGCACAATAATGTGGCCTGGGGTACTTTCTTGTTTGGTGATTCACCTGATACATTTATAAAGGAAAAGGGCAAAACGTGCTTAACAGCCTAAGCTGACTACTACTAAGGCTACTGCTTCTTTTCAGTAACAGGGGTCCTTTTAATTCCACCCAGGTATCCTCATCTAAGTCAAAAGTAGATCCATCCTTTCATTGCAAGCCTTGAACCAGAGAATCCTCAAAGGCTACCCACAAGCCAGCTTTGCAATAAAGGTGCACAGGAACATCTGTTGGCATTTGTGTCAGTCTGGATCAGTGGTGTCCTAGATGTCTAGGTCCAATCTGTAATTTCCAGGAAATACGAAAAATAGTTTATATCCTTGTTCCCTCCTCAGTTCCTAGCTTCAAACCTGCCAGTTTCACCTCAAAGACAGCCAGACATTTGATCTGCCTTGATTCAACTTTATACACAAGAAGTGGTACCGGTAATTCCTGTTCCTACAGAGGAGAGATTCAAAGGGTTTTAATCAAACCAATTCACTGTTGCAAAACTGAATGAAGGCATTCACTCCACATTTAACCTACAATCAGATATTTGCATGTCCCCAAATTCCACATGGAGTCTTGTTTTCCAACATTCTATCACTTTTCTTCAAACTTTTAGCGCCTGAACTCAGAGGAGTGGGCCCTCCAGAAAGAGATCTTTCTAATCTTCTGTAAGAAATAGGAAACACCAGGTATGGATATAATTCCTCCAGATTTAAAAGAAAACTAGACAGGTTTGTGGCTAGGTCTGGGGATTCCCTGGCTCTCCAGGTGGATGCACTGGCGATTCCTTGGTCCATGTTCAATACATTCCCTGCAGTGAGGATTCTTCCTCAACTACTCCGCAAGATAGAGGAAAAATGGATTCCAGTGATCCTCATTGCCCCAGACTGTCCTAGGAGAACTTGGTACATAGACATACATAGTCAGATGAGCCCTGGCCTTTTCCAAACAGGCCAGGCTTTCTGTCACAAGGCCCTCTGTTCCATCCCGTTGGCTTTGACATGGCTGTTGAAACCCAGGTAGTAAAGGTAGCAGCATTTCTGACTCATTACCAACAAGGTGAGGCAAATTACACCTCATAGGATCTACAACATAGAATTTTCAATATCAAGTACTTTTCTCATATTTGCATGGCTGCCCCCTGGTGTTCCTCAAAGTTTTCACAAAGTGAATTTCCAGGCCTCTGCTGCTGCCAAAAAATATTTCAAGCTGTCATCTTAGTTTTTCAAGACTCTAGACCCCTGTTTTTTGTGGGTCTGTTTGCTGCAGTTTCCTATATCGTTGTCCATCCCTCAGTTTATTTCTTGGGGATGTTCCATGCTCTCTGAGTACAATTATTTTTTCCTGTACTTTACATTTAAGATTTTGAAGATTTCTGGGAAAAACCATTAAAAAAATTATCCATTCAAAAAACTGCGAAAGAAGATTTCTGGGGTGGGTGGGGGATGTACAAAGTTCTGAACACTCACAGGTTGCCATTTGAATTTCTTGAAAGTTTTGGAAAATCACAACAGCTGACTAAAATGAAAAGTAATTCTAAAACACAAACTACAAAATGGGTTGTGTAACTACATATACAGTGGGGATCGAAAGATTGGGCACCCCAGCTAAAAATTTGTATTAATGTGCATAAAGAAGCCAAGGGAAGATGGAAAAATCTCCAAAAGGCATCAAATTACAGATTAGACATTCTTATAATATGTCAACAAAAGTTAGATTTTATTTCCATCATTTGCACTTTCAAAATAACAGAAAACAAAAAAATGGCGTCTGCAAAAGTTTGGGCACCTTGCAGAATTTATGGCATGCACTGCCCCCTTTGCAAAGCTGAGACCTGCCAGTGTCATGGATTGTTCTCAATCATCGTCTGGGAAGACCAGGTGATGTCAATCTCAAAGGTTTTAAATGCCCAGACTCATCTGACCTTGCCCCAACAATCAGCACCATGGGTTCTTCTAAGCAGTTGGTTCTTCTAAGCAGAGAAGGCTATAAGAAGATAGCAAAGCGTTTTCAGATGTCAATATCCTCTGTTCGGAATGTAATTAAGAAATGGCAGTCATCAGGAACAGTGGAAGTTAAAGCAACATCTGGAAGACCAAGAAAAATATCAGACAGAACAGCTCGCAGAATTGTGAGAAAAACAATTCAAAACCCACGTTTGACTGCACGATCCCTCCAGAAAGATCTGGCAGACACTGGAGTTGTGGTACACTATTCCACTATAAAGAGATACTTGTACAAATATGGTCTTCATGGAAGAGTCATCAGAAGAAAACCTCTTCTACGTCCTCACCACAAAAATCATCGTTTGAACTTTGCAAATGAACATATAGACAAGCCTGATGCATTTTGGAAACAAGTTCTGTGGACCGATGAGGTTAAAATGTAACTTTTTGGCAGGAATGAGCAAAGGTACGTTTGGAGAAGAAGGGGCACAGAATTTAATGAAAAGAACCTTTGTCCAACTGTTAAGCATGGGGTTGGATCAATCATGCTTTGGGGTTGTGTTGCAGCCAGTGGCACAGGGAACATAAAAGGGAGTAGAAGGAAAAATGGATTCAATAAAATTTCAGCAAATTTTGGATGGTAACTTGATGCCATCTGTGAAAAAGCTGAAGTTAAAGAAAGGATGGCTTCTACAAATGGATAATGATCCTAAACACACCTCGAAATCCACGGGGGATTACATCAAGAGGCATAAACTGAAGGTTTTGCCATGGCCTTCACAATCTCCTGACCTCAACATAATTGAAAATCTATGGATAGACCTTAAAAGAGCCGTGCGTGACAGACAGCCCAGAAATCTCAAAGAACTGGAAGACTTTTGTAAGGAAGAATGGGCAAAGATACCTCAAACAAGAACTGAAAGACTCTTGGCTGGCTACAAAAAGTGTTTACAAGCTGTGATACTTGCCAAAGGGGGCAGTGCATGCTATAAATCCTGCAGGGTGCCCAAACTTTTGCAGACGCTATTTTTTTGTTTTCTGTTATTTTGAAAGTGTAAATGATGGAAATAAAATCTAACTTTTGTTGACATATTATAAGAATGTCTAATCTGTAATTTGATGCCTTTTGGAGATTTTTCCATCTTTCCTTGGCTTCTTTATGCACATTAATACACATTTTTAGCTGGGGTGCCCAAACTTTCGATCCCCACTGTATATATGTATGTGTGTGTGTGTAATATAATGTTTAATAGATTATGTTAATGTAAAGGGACACTGCAAAATATTTTCTTGCCATCCAGACTGTTGTAATGAACGTGTTCATTTATTTGAATTTACAGGATTGATAAGCCGAAAGCCTTATCATTGTTGTTGCATACAGCAGATATTAGCCATCCAGCAAAAAACTGGGACCTCCATCACAGGTGGACAATGTCATTGTTAGAAGAATTCTTTAGACAGGTATTGACTTTCTGCTTAATGGCTATTTTACATAACAATATTATAAGAAAAAACTTAAGACAAGCCTGGAAAAAAGCTTATTGGTGCATTAAATATTGGGAAAAAAACTCTTGAAAAAGGGTAAATCGTTTTTTGGGCTTTTCCTGAAAACTGTTTATTTGTGTTAATTTTTCTATAATTTCTAGAAGGTACAAAAGGCAACATGACAGCAACACTAGTTTTACTGATGCCTTTATGAAAACAAGCAGTGCTGAGGATTGTATGTAGGTTAGCATTTTCAGAAGGAGGTCAGCAATAGCAGCTTAATAACACTTTAATCACACAGGAATAAATACAACAAACTGTGAAATGAGAGGGATAGGTGTACACAATGGTATGGTCTAAAATGAATGACACTGATACACTATATTGCCAAAAGTATTAGGACGCCTGCCTTTACAGGCACATGAACTTTAACTGTCAGTCTTAGCCCGTAGGGTTCAATGTTGAGTTGGCCCGCCCATTGCAGCTATAACAACTTACCTGGGAAGGCCGTCCACAAGGTTTAGGAATGGTCTATGGGAATGTTTGACCATTCTTCCAGAAGCGCATTTGTGAGGTCAGGCACTGATGTCGGATGAGAAGGTCTGGCTCGCAGTCTCTGCTCTAATTCATCCCAAAGGTGTTCTATTAGGTTCCTCCACTCCAAACTCGCTCATCCATGTCTTTATGGACCTTTATGGCACAAAGTTGGGAGCATGAATTTGTCCAAAATGTATGCCGATGCCTTAAGATTTGTCTTCACTGGAACTAAGAGGCCAAGCCCAACCCCTGAAAAGCAACCCTACACCATAATCCCCCCTCCACCAAACTTTACACTTGGCACAGTGCAGTCAGACAAGTACCATTCTCCTGGCAACCACCAAACCCAAACACATCCATCGGATTGCCAGACAGAGAAGCGTGATTCATCACTTCAGAGAACAAGTCTCCACTGCTCTAGAGTCCAGTGGCATGCTTTACGCCATGGCATCCGGTGCTTTTCATTGCACTTGGTGATGTGAGGCTTGGATGCAGCTGCTTGGCAATGGAAACCCATTCAATGAAGCTCTCTACGCACTGCTGCTGTGCTAATCTGAAGTTAACACGAAGTTTGGAGGTCTTGAGCTATTGACTCTGCAGACAGTTGACACACTATGCACCTCAGGATGCGCTGACCCCGCTCTGTAATTTTTCATGGCTGAGTTGCTGTTGTTCCCATACTTAGTAGCAAGGAAATTTCACGGATGGACTTATTGCATAGGTGGCCACCTATCACAGTACCACGCTTGAATTCACTGAGCTCCTGAGAGTGACCCATTCTTTCACAAATGTTTGTAGAAGCAGTTTGCATGCTTGGGTGCTTGATTTTATACACCTGTGGCCATGGAGGGGATTGGAACACAATGATTTTGGAGGGATGTCCCAATACTTTTGGCAATATCGTGTACTTTTAATTTTTTAATGCAGTATGAACTGTCCTCCTTATTAACTTCAGTGCAAGGTCAGGACAACTGAGTTGCTGATTCATTTTGTTTTAAATATAATGGTGAATAAGGTAACTCTACCTGAAGAGGTATGGGAGAGTACACTAAAAATTCACAGAGTGATAATCCTAATATTGTATGTCCTAGCAGGAATGGGATCACAATTCACATATATATATATATAATCTTTATTTTATTTTTTTTATTTATTTTTATTTTTTTCAATTCTTTTTCATGTTTGTGGTACTTACTCCAATAGTGCCAACATTTGCACATCATAGGATTGCTAATTAAAACCAAAAATGGCATAACCATAGTCATAGCAGCCCACATGGCTGCTATAGAGGCTGAGGCTATCATCTCATGTACACGAAGATCAAATACTGTGTCAAAGTGGTTAGAAAGTTTGAAGCTGATCTTGACTTCCTGTGAATCTCCAGTCAAGAAGAGCTTATGTCAAAGGCAGAGGAGTCTTTCAGTTTCAGCTTTCTTTTAGTTTCTCTGTACAGCAAGTGCATTTATTTGCCATAATAGCTGCTGGATGTACAGTTCAATCCTCCTCATCTGCAAGAAAGAAAGGGGGGAAAGAAGTGGCAAGGCTTAGAATTTACACATACACCAAGGCCGTAAACCCCTAAAAAAAAAAAAAAAAAAAAAAATCAGCTGATGCTGAAAGACAAAAAATTGTACCTTTTACATTTTTGACAGATAATTTATGTTGAGATAATTGACAGCTTTTTCCACTGTTGATACCACCAAGTGCCACAGACAGACATTGCAACAGGGCCCAATGAAAATTTTGCTATGGGGCCCTATAATCTGTACTTGTACCCCTGATAAAAACCCTACTTTATAACCTTTTCTACAATCTTAAGCAGATCTATGATGCTTAATGTTCAATATTTCTGAGAGATTTCACTAACTAGAAGCGGCTCGTGGCTCTCTCCCTCTCCTTACTGGACAGAGAGGAAGCATCAGGAGCCATTGGATACTGCTGCTATCAATCACAGCCTGTGAGGGGGGGGGGGTTTGCGAGCTATGCTCTGTATGTCAATGTGACTTGCTATGGGGTACTTAGCAGGAGGGGGGGGGAGTGGTCAGCTGGAGATCCCAGAAGAGGAAGCGAAGGGAAACCATTGCACAGAGCAGGTAACTATAAAATGTTTAATTTTCAAAAAATAAAAGTGTGCCTTCGGAGTCACTTTAAACAACATAGGTTCTCCCTAAAGCCATTACTTTGTACAGGATTTTGAAAACGCGCTGAGGTCTGGAGCAGGGGTGTACTTTGGTTTGCACTACAAAGCACCTTTAGCTCTTTCACTGCCAGAGCTGATTTTTGCACACATTTTAGGCCTGAAGATTATATAAAACCCCCAACACATTATATATTTTCTGAAAGCAGGCACTTTATAGAATAAAATAGTGGTAGTTATTACTGCAAAGGTCTAGGAAACACACAATTTAGGTAAACAAATACACAAAAGTTTAGCGTTCTGGATGAGGTCTGATGCTAAATTATTATTTTCACTTCAATGTGCACGAATGTATGCAATTTGTGTCACAAACAACATTTTCATAGGCGCCCCTGACACATGGGTTTACATTCGTAGGTGTGTATATGTGGGAGGATTTTTTTTTTTTTCGTGGGGAGGCATTTTATGTGCTTGGGTGTAACTTTTTTACAATTATTATTTTTTTTGTTTCAACTTAACCTTTTTCTTCCACAACTGGATGGATGGGATGCCTCACTAGCACTGGAGTGGATTACTTTCTCTGTGAATCTTTTAAGGTGCATGTCTTCTAAATTACAGTGAATGATTAACTTCCATTGAAGGTCACATTCACTGCTTTAAAAATGTGCCCTTTAGTGGATTAGTCAGGGCCGTGGCAAACCTTATTTCTCTTGTGCAGAATAAGTCCTGCAGGATTTATAGTACAGTAAATTCCTGGAAATTTAGATGATATGTACATATTTTACTTAGTCTCTTGGGTGTTATCTGGGAAGGGTAAACTACTTTGGCAAAGGAAGTCAATGCTGACAATAAAAAGTGAATGATGATCTGTAAACAGCAAATCTTTATCTTAAGTCAAACAAAGACAACATTGTAGCACATAAAGTACACAAATAATAATAACAAAAACTGACTGTTTTCAAGGTCAGAGAAAATTGAAAGAACAAAGAACCTCAAGAAAATGAACATAGTTATTGTATTGGTTTTCATATAATTGCAGATTTATTTATGGATGTTATTACACAAATATATGTGTATTTATAAATAATTCTTATATCCTAGCTTGACTTTAAATTTTAAACAGTGCCACAAAGTCACAGACATATTACTTATCAGCAAAATTCTAACTCAATATCCGTTTTAAAAAACTATACATCATGCACTAAGTCACATAAATGAGATGTAAATGGAAAAAAATAGTGTTTGAGTATGTATCATATATTGAAACATAAATTGATCAGAAAAGTAGATTATGCTCAAGCATTCATCATATGATAACCTTTTTGTAATAAAATAATAATACAATTAAACCCTAAAGTGTCATATGCAATCACCAAAATCCCAATAAAAATTGTCCAAAAAAAGGAGAAAAAGAAAAATCCAAAGAAAAGTCCAGTGTTCAAAAAGCTCCCAGATTTCCAAACTTTTTCATCCAATAGGAAGGATTGAATCCTATTCCATCCCGTAAGAACCTCAAAAATAAAAATAAATACTCTAGTGCATTACCTTTATATAAAAGAATAATCACTCCGTGCAAAAACACAACCTCTTAAAATGTGCAAAAAACTTTTTAGAAAATAAATTAATTATTTTATATAGTGCACATATGTACTACAAGTTAAACTGTGAACACTCTGTGATCACTGCAACACTGTGAAAACACCAAAAACCAGCACCAATAGTATTAAATACTATTACCCTCTGCATGTATATAATCAGCTTATCAGCATTATAGATCAGAGATCTTCCATTCTCTCTTCAAAGAAATTTTTCCAAGGTCCTCAGAAAGACAAGAAGGGTCTCAGGACTCATATTCAAAGTATAGGGAAAATTTTAATAGCCACTTACATTTAAAATTTAGAATTTCCAGCTCCAAACATGGCTCCTATGCAAGTTCCAACAAACAAATGCAGAAAACCATGTGTGGATAACCAACAAAATGGCCACGGCGACACTTCCGGTTTGCGTACGTGCGTCTTGACCTTTTTACATTTTTCCGGACTTCATCTGGGCACTGGACTTTTCTTTGGATTTTTCTTTCTCTTTTTTTGGACAATTTTTATTGGGATTTTGGTGATTGCATATGACACTTTAGGGTTTAATTGTATTATTATTGTATTACAAAAAGGTTATATCATATGAATATTGCACTTTCTAGGGAGAAAGTATGACTTTTTGAGGGGTTTGAAGTGGAGGAGGTTATATATTTATTTGTATGCTCAAGCAGTGCTGCAGCCTTTAGATTATAGAAGTTGTGGACATTGGAGCTCATAAGTAAACCTAAATACCCATCTCTGGGTTCTGTGTGCCCCCCGTTATTTAAATCAACCTCCTCTCCCCCTTGTGGCCCCACTGGGCGATTTTAATACTTACCTTTTCTGTTCGCTATTACATGCATCCCTAATTGAGTGCAATTACTTTGAGAATGGGTTAATCCTATAATCTCCTATGGGATCTGCTTGCCCCGGACTTTTTTACTTGTACCTGCTTGGAGCATTTATTTTTTAATCTAGTCTTTATACAATGTAATTATTATATCAAGCTCAGTATACTGCTGTTTTCAGGGTGACAAAGAAGCAGAACTTGGCCTTCCATTTTCTCCACTGTGCGATCGCAATTCAACAATGGTTGCTCAATCCCAAATAGGTAAGAATACGTATAAAAAATATTTTTTGTTCTTTTTGAAAGCTAGCCTACTATAAAGCATTTTTTTCATTTATAAAGTGAACTGATATACACACGCAAAATATTTGTTCTTGTGCATTGATGCTCAGAAGAAGCTCTTCTTATGTTCAAGAATAAGGTGTGTCAAGAAATTAATTATGGAGAGGATTTAGATATAATAATAAAAAATCCTTTTCATCTTACCGTGTGCCTATTCAAAACAAAGCTCAATTACTTGTAATGGTTTGGCAGTAAATACAATTAATTTGCTTAATATGCCACACAAAACTGTTATGGGAACGTTGATTTATTCATAATTGTTTTATTTCTCTACAGGCAATATTACTTCATCATACTAAATTTAACATTTTCCCAGCAATAGGAAAGGAAAGCATACACCCACCAATGCGTATATACATACCCTTTAAATGCCTTCTGGAGCACCACAGAGAATGGGTGGAATACTCTGATATGGAAAGCTGACATTCCATAAAGTAGTTATCCGCTCTCTTCCACCCTCATTACTATTGGTTATTAAGCCTGCCCATAATGCGTAAAACAAACAAAGCAACAGGTTTCTTTGATGCTCCTTTTCCCCAGCAGCACATCCCTTAATTTTACTCCTCCACTGATCCATTCAGCCACTGGGGTGAAGAAAATACCTGGTTCTTCCAGGTATAGCGGGTGATCGTGACTCACTCCATGTGGTTGGCCCACTGTCACATGGGGGAATAGAGAGTCCTATAAGTTTCATATAGAACTGTGCCTCATCGTTGGTGTCATTGGAATTGTGACCTATTGTTGGTATCATTGGGAGGAATTCATTGGTGGTCAGATAAGGGCCTGATAAAAGCAAGCAAAGGGCTACATCCAGCATCTAAGCAAAGAGCCAGTTTACTTTCCTTCAGACCTTAGGGGAGCCGGATCGGAAAAATGTCTTGGCATCAGTGGGAATAAACAATGCTCCATCTTTGGTGTTAGTGAGAGGAATTGTGCCCCACAAATGGTGTCATTGGGAGAAATTGTGCCCCATCATTGGTGTCGTTGGGCTCCATTCTTAGTATCATTGGGATGAACTGTGCCTCATCGTTGGTGTCATTGGTTGGAATTGTGACCTAATGTTGGTATCATTAGGAGGAATTCATTGGTGGTCAGTGGAATAAATAGTGCCCCAAGGGCCTGATAAAAGCAAGCAAAAGGCTGCATCCAGCCCCTGGGCTACAGCTTGGAGACCAGGGGTCTCCAAACTTTCTAAGCAAAGGGCCAGTTTACTCTCCTTCAGACCTTAGGGGAGCTGGATCGGAAAAATGTCTTGGCATCAGTGGGAATAAACAATGCTCCATTTTTGGTGTTAGTGAGAGGTATTGTGCCCCACAAATGGTGTCATTGGGAGAAATTGTGCCCCATCATTGGTGTCGTTGGACTCCATTCTTAGTATCATTGGGATGAACTGTGCCTCATCGTTGGTGTCATTGGTTGGAATTGTGACCTATTGTTGGTATCATTAGGAGGAATTCATTGGTGGTCAGTGGATTAAATAGTGCCCCAAGGGCCTGATAAAAGCAAGCAAAGGGCTGCATCCAGCCCCTGGGCTACAGTTTGGAGACCACGGATCTAGAGCAACTTAGATCTGACACAGGGATGTGTCTTTCAAATCCAAGTGTAGTGACAGGGAGGAAAGACAAGAAGAGTACAAGGAGCTTGGAGGAATTAAAGTGAACCTGTTGTTTTGCCCTGAAATTATGTTTATCATTAGTTATAGGCAGAAAAAGGTGGGCTGGCTTTTGACTTTGAAATGTAAAGTATGATTGCATATCAGAGTGCCGCTGATCAATGACGTCCTAGTATGCTCAAGGTGATATTCAACAGTACACATGGACACAAGAAGGATTTTTCTGTTTTGAAATCTTAAACCCAAAACCAAAAATGTAATAAATTGCAGCTTACCAATCACTAGATGTGTTGGCTGCCTTAGTTTTCTATTTTTGCCTTTTTTTTCCCCTTTGCTTTCACTTGGTGATCCACTTAGTTACATGCCTCCTGTATTAGGACACCTACACACTGGATGAAAGAGCAGCAGAGATACCTATGGACAACAGCATTGCCAGTCTGGGGGTGGGTAGTGCTACATACACAAGCAGATTTAAATACACTAACGAAATGAAGCCAAACTCCAGCTCACACGTTATAATCAGTTACAGTTAATAATCAGTTTCTTTTCCATTAAGAGGTTTTTACATAAAATAAAAGGTGATCATTGTAAACACCCCTGTTAGTGGTAAATGGTTTGTCTCAACCTTCAAACTGCTACATCTGTAGGACAAGTTTGTTCTGTTGAAAAACAAAGTCTTACTAGCCAGATCACCAGATGAAAATAAAAGAAAAAACATAACTAATATAGTCATCATATCTAAGAATCGGTAAGTTGCAATATGATACATGTTTGTTTTTGGGTTGAATCCTGTTTTAGGGTCTGTGGAAATATGTAAGTAAGATTTTCTGTTTGTTTTAAATGCACCAAAGTGTAGTTCTCAGTGTATGAAGTTGAGATCCTTCCCTTATACAGTCAGGTCCATAAATATTGGGACATCGACACAATTCTAACATTTTTGGCTCTATACACCACCACAATGGATTTGAAATTAAACAAAGATGTGCTTTAACTGCAGACTGTCAGCTTTAATTTGAGGGTATTTACATCCAAATCAGGTGAACGGTGTAGGAATTACAACAGTTTGCATATGTGCCTCTCACTTGTTAAGGGACCAAAAGTAATGGGACAGAATAATAATCATAAATCAAACTTTCACTTTGTAATACTTGGTTGCAAATCCTTTGCAGTCAATTACAGCCTGAAATCTGGAAGGCATAGACATCACCAGACGCTGGGTTTCACTTCAGTTTTGTCTTCAGCAAGTGAAATGCTCAATCGGATTCAGGTCAGGTGATTGACTTGGCCATTGCATAACATTCCACTTCTTCCCCTTAAAAAACTCTTTGGTTGCTTTTGCAGTCTGCTTTGGGTCATTGTCCATCTGCACTGTGAAGCGTCCAATGAGTTGTGAAGCATTTGGCTGAATATGAGCTGATAATATTCCCGAAACACTTCACAATTCATCCGGCTGCTTTTGTCAGCAGTCACATCATCAATAAATACAAGAGAACCAGTTCCATTGGCAGCCATACATGCCCACGCCATGACACTACCACCACCATGCTTCACTGATGAGGTGGTATGCGACGGATCATGAGCAGTTCCTTTCCTTCTCCATACTCTTCTCTTCCCATCACTCTGGTACAAGTTGATGTTGGTCTCATCTGTCCATAGGATGTTGTTCCAGAACTGTGAAGGCTTTTTTAGATGTCGTTTGGCAAACTCTAATCTGGCCTTCCTGTTTTTGAGGCTCACCAATGGTTTCCATCTTGTGGTGAACCCTCTGTATTCACTCTGGTGAAGTCTTCTCTTGATTGGTGACTTTGACACACATACACCTACCTCCTGGAGAGTGTTCTTGATCTGGCCAACTGTTGTGAAAGGTGTTTTCTTCACCAGGGAAAGAATTCTTCGCTCATCCACCACAGTTGTTTCCCGTGGTCTTCCGGGTCTTTTCGTGTTGCTGAGCTCACCGGTGCGTTCCTTCTTTTTAAGAATGTTCCAAACGGTTGTTTTGGCCACGTCTAATGTTTTTGCTATCTCTCTGATGGGTTTGTTTTGTTTTTTCAGCCTAATGATGGCTTCACTGCTAGTGACAGCTCTTTGGATCTCATCTTGAGAGTTGACAGCAACAGATTCCAAATGCAAATAGCACACTTGAAATGAACTCTGGACCTTTTATCTGCTCATTGTAATTGGGATAATGAGGGAATAACACACACCTGGCCATGGAACAGCTGAAAAGCCAATTGTCCCATTACTTTTGGTCCCTTAAAAAGTAGGAGGCACATATGCAAACTGTTGTAATTCCTACACCGTTCACCTGATTTGGATGTAAATACCCTCAAATTAAAGCTGACAGTCTGCAGTTAAAGCACATCTTGTTCGTTTCATTTCAAATCCATTGTGGTGGTGTATAGAGCCAAAAATGTTAGAATTGTGTCAATGTCCCAATATTTATGGACCTGACTGTACATACTTTCTGTAAAAGGAAAGTGTAGAAGAGTGTTTATGGAACAAAAAGCCCTGTTTCCCACCAATGTAGTCATGGCCAAGGCTGGGTTATCAATAATGTACAGTATTTAATTGAAGATGAAAATCAATTTAGATACCTGCAGTAATATTTGCGCTACAAGAAGTACACAAAAGTTGGACATACTGCATCTGCAACAAAATATAAATATACCCCTAACTGGATTCAATTAGGAAAATGTGTGAACCCCTGGTTGAAAGTTGTATGATTCTTGTATGAAAACATTTATCAATAAACTTCTAAGGAAGGTCCAACGCTACCAAATAAAGCAAGCAATGCAAGTAAGCCAATCACTGCTAGTGGCAACCAGGCTTTGCAGACAGAAAATCTGCAAAACAAGCCCTTTGAAGCATTACTAGCATTTAAATCATATTGTACTGTTAGCAGATATACCGGTGCAGAAAAATGTGAACATTGATAAAACTAAAATGTTATTGGTTTTGGTTGTGCTTTGTTGTAAGTCACCTCAAAAGCCAGGAAAAACAGGCATGTACTGGCTAATTTCCAGAATTGGTCACAAGTTCAGTACTTACATAGTTACACAGTTAGTCCGGCTGAAAAAAGACCAAAGTCCATCCAGTTCAAACCAAAAAAAAAGTTATAATCCTACACCCACAGTTGATCCAGAGGAAGGCAAAAAAAACCCCCAGCAAAGAACGATCCAATTTGTTCCTGCAGGGGAAAAAATTCCTTCCTGATCCCCCGAGAGGTAATCTGATATTCCCTGGATCAATCTTACCTATAAATCTAGTAGCCATATACAGTCATGGCCGAAATTGTTGGCACCCTTGATATTTCTCCAGGAAATCATGTATTTCTCACGAAACGTATTGCATTAACACATGTTTTGCTATACACATGTTTATTCCCTTTGTGTGTATTGGGACAAAACAAAAAAAGGGAGGAAAGAAAGCAAATTCGACATAATGTCACACAAACCTCCAAAAATGGGCTGGACAAAAGTATTGGCACCCTTTCACAACTGCGGATAAATAAGAATGTTACAAGCATGTGATGCTCCTGTAAACTCACCTGGGGCAAGTAACAGGTGTGGGCAATATAGAAATCACACCTGAAAGCAGATAAAAAGGAGAGACGTTCACTTAACCTTTGCATTGTGTGTCTGTCTGTGCCACACTAAGCATGGACAACAGAAAGAGGAGACGAGAACTGTCTGAGGACCTGAGAACCAAAATTGTGGCAAAATATCAACAATCTCAAGGTTACAAGTCCATCTCCAGAGAACTAGATTTGCCTTTGTCCACAGTGCGCAACATTATCAAGAAGTTTGCAACCCATGGCACTGTAGCTAATCTCCCTGGTCGTGGACGGATGAGGAAAATTGATGAAAGATTGCAACGCAGAATAGTCCGGATGGTGGATAAGCAGCCCCAAACATGTTCCAAAGACATTCAAGCTGTCCTGCAGGCTCAGGGAGCATCAGTGTCAGCGCGAACTATCCGTCGACATTTAAATGAAATGAAACGCTATGGCAGGAGACCCAGGAGGACCCCACTGCTGACACAGAGACATAAAAAAGCAAGACTACAGTTTGCCAAAATGTACTTGAGTAAGCCAAAAGCCTTCTGGGAAAACGTCTTGTGGACAGATGAGACCAAGATAGAGCTTTTCGGTAAAGCACATCATTCTACTGTTTACCGAAAACGGAATGAGGCCTACAAAGAACAAAACACAGTACCTACGGTAAAATATGGTGGAGGTTCAATGATGTTTTGGGGTTGTTTTGCTGCCTCTGGCACTGGGTGCCTTGACTGTGTGCAAGGCATCATGAAATCTGAGGATTACCAAAGGATTTTGGGTCGCACTGTAGGGCCCAGTGTCAGAAAGCTGGGTTTGCGTCCAAGATCCTGGGTCTTCCAGCAGGACAATGACCCCAAACATACGTCAAAAAGCACTCAGAAATGGATGGCAAAGAAGCGCTGGAGAGTTCTGAAGTGGCCAGCAATGAGCCCAGATCTAAATCCCATTGAACACCTGTGGAGAGATCTTAAAATTGCTGTTGGGAAAAGGTGTCCTTCCAATAAGAGAGACCTGGAGCTGTTTGCAAAGGAAGAGTGGTCCAAAATTCTGGGTGAGAGGTGTCAGAAGCTTATTGATGGTTATAGGAAGCGACTGATTTCAGTTATGTTTTCCAAAGGGTGTGCAACCAAATATTAAGTTAAGGGTGCCAATACTTTTGTCCAGCCCATTTTTGGGGTTTTGTGTGACATTATGTCATATTTGCTTTTCTGCCTCTGTTTTATATTTGTTCCAATACATACAAAGGGAATAAACATGTGTATAGCAAAACATGTGTTAATGCAATACCTTTTTTGTGTGAAATACTTGATTTTCAGGAAAAATATCAAGGGTGCCAACAATTTCGGCCATGACTGTATATTCTGTGTATCCAATATAGAATCCAGGCCTTTTTTTAAAGCAATCCACTGAGCTGGCGAGAACCAACTCTTGAGGGAGTCTAGTCCACATTTTCACAGCTCTCACTGTGAAGAAACCTTTCCATGTTTGGAAATTAAATTTAATTTCCTCCAGACGTAAAGCGTGCCCCCTTGTCCTCTGTGATGACCTCAGGGTGAATAACTCTACACCAGGGGCAGACCGACAACTCATGGGGCCCCCCGGGCAATAGGGGATCATGGGGCCCCTGTGTCCTTGCCCAAACTCAAAAAAGCCTATGAAAAAGGTACCAGGGGCATCTCATGGGGCCCCCTACTGACCCCGGGCCCTCGGGCAGTGCCCGAGTTTCCAAATGGTCAGTCCGCCCCTGCTCTACACAGAGTTCACTATATGAACCACTGATGTATTTATACATGGAGATCATATCCCCCCTTATGTATTATACATGGAGATCATATCCCCCTTATGTATTATACATGGAGATCATATCCCCCCTTATGTATTATACATGGAGATCATATCCCCCCTTAATCTCCTCTTCTCAAGAGAGAATACATTCAGTTCCTCTAATCTTTCCTCATAGCTGAGCTCCTCCATGCCTCGTATCAGTTTGGTTGCCCTTCTCTGTACTTTCTCCAGTTCCCCAATGTTCTTTTTGTGAATTGGTACTCCCTAGTATGTATGATGCATGCATATTCTTAGCCCCCAAGTGTATAACTTTACATTTATCAATATTAAACCTTACCTACTTCAGTAGTTCATTCTCACATTACAGAACCAAAAGATTGCTCATATTCTATTAGCATGGGTCATATTTTATACAATCGCTCTGAGCAGATTGCTAGTTTTGATTTTTCAGGAATAAAAACATCACTGCTTATACTTTAGCTCCATCTAGTGGAGAGTTTGAACATATCAACAATGCCTAAAAACATTTTGGCTGCCATTGTGCAATGAAAATAATTTCAGTAAGTTTGTTTGATTCTGTCAGAAGGAAAGGAATTGGACACTAACTTTGGCTTATTGTTTCATTGAAATTTTAGGATTTATAGACTTCATCGTGGAGCCAACATTTACTGTGTTGACAGACATGACAGAGAAGATTGTAATTCCACTCATTGATGAAGCCTCGCGGTCTGGGCTCACAGGATTTAGGCGATCTAGGTAAAGATTTATTACACAGAGATATTTTTCACATATACAAATGCTGAGAGAGGTGCAGACACGGTGAAGCTATGTAGAAACAAAATCTAATTTTAACCCCTTCCCGCTAACTGAACACATATATGAGGCCTTGTGGACATGTATCTTGATCCATGGGGCCACATATGTGGGTAGCTACAGTTGCAAGAAAAAGTATGTGAACCCCTTGGGATTACGTGGAGTTTTGCATGAATTGGGCATAAAATGTGCTCTGAATGTCATCTAAGTCACAATAGAAGAACACAGTCTGCTGAACATAATACTACACAAACATTAGATGTTGCCATGGTTTAATTGCACATAACTTGTAAACATTCACAGTGCAGAGAGGAAAAAGTATGTGAACCTTTGGACTTAATAACTGGTTGACCCTACTTGTATGCTTTGGGTCATTGTCCTGTTGCATCACTCATCCTCTGCGGAGCTTCAGTTGGTGGACAGATGGTCGTACGTTTTCCTGCAAAATGTCTTGATAAACTCTGGAATTCATTTTGCCATCAATGACAACAATCCGTCCAGGCCCTGAGGCAGCAAAGCAGCCCCAAACCATGATGCTCCCTCCGCCATGTTTCACAGTGGGGATGAGGTTTTGATGTTGGTGTGCTGTGCCTTTTTTTCTCCACACATAGTGTTGTGTGTTCTTCCCAAACAACTCAATCTTGGTTTCATCTGTCCACAGTATATTTTGCCAGTAGTGCTGTGGAACATCCAGGTGCTCTTTTGCAAACTTCAAACGTGCTGCAATCTTCTTTTTGGACAGCAATGGCTTCCTCCGTGGTGTCCTCCCATGTACTCCATTCTTGTTTCATGTTTTCCTTATTGTAGATGTGTCAACAAAAATGTTAGCATGTGCCAGAGATTTCTGTAGGTCTTTAGCTGACACTCTGGGATTCTTCTTTACCTCAGGCAGCATTCTGCGCTGTGCTCTTGCAGTCATTTTTACAGGACGACCACGCCTAGGGAGAGTACCAACAGTGCTAAACTTTCTCCATTTGTAGACAGTCTGTCTTACCGTGGACACATGAACATCAAGGCTTTTGGAGATACTTTTGTAACTCTTTCCAGCTTCATGCAAGTCAACAATTCTTGATTGTAGGTCTTCTGAGAGCTCTTTTCTGCGAGGCATGGTTCACATCAGACAGTGCTTCTTGAAACCAGTAAACCCAAAACAGGTGTGTGTTTTTTAAGGGCAGGACAGCTGTCTGAAACACATCCAATATCATCACACTGATTGGAGTCAAGGTTGGCTCACTCCTGGCTCCAATTAGCTCTGGGAGAAGTCATTAAGCTAGGGCCTCACATACTTTTTCCTCCCTGCACTGTGAATGTTTACATGTTATGTGCAATTAAACCATGGCAACATCTAATGTTTGTGTAGTATTATGTTCAGCAGACTGTGTTCTTCTATTGTTGTGACTTAGATGACATTCAGAGCACATTTTATGCCCAATTCATGCAAAACTCCACGTAATCCCAAGGGGTTCACATACTTTTTCTTGCAACTGTATGTTGTGCTGGGAGTGAACTGGACTCAGAGGCCCGTTTCCTGATCACCTGATCTCTGTGGTTGGCTATCACAGTAATTAGTCACTGAACAACCCAACCCAGTGTTTTTCCTTCTCTTGAATGTAGAAAATACATGTTTTATTTTTCTCCTTGCTAGAGGAAAAAAATATAAACAAAGAAGTGTGTGTAATAAGAAAAAAAAAATAGCTAGGGTTTACTCTAGGACAGCGCCAGGATTAGGGTCAAGGTTAGGGTCTAAGATTATGGTCAGGGTCTGCATATTGTGGGCGGCACAGTGGCTTAGTGGTTAGCACGTCTGCCTTGCAGTAAATGTGTCATGGGTTCGATTCCCGACCATGGCGCCTCCTGCATGGAGTTTGCATGTTCTCCCTGTGCTTGCGTGGGTTTCCTCCGGGTGCTCGGGTTTCCTCCGGGTGCTCCGGTTTCCTCCCACACTCCAAAGACATGCTGGTAGGTTAATTGGATCCTGTCTAAATTGGCCCTAATATGTGTATGTATGAATGTAAGTTAGGGACTTTAGATTGTACACCCCTTGAGGGTTAGGGACTGATGTGAATGTACAATATATATGTAAAACGCTGTGTAAATTGACAGCACTATATAAGTACCTGAAATAAATAAAAATATTGTAGGTAGGAGTAAAAAAAAAAAAAAATAGTGTCAGGGTCAATTTTTTTTAGGTAGGATAAAAAAAGGAAAATGCACAATATTGTTTCTGGCCCCTACTACAGGTACATACAACAAATAACAAACACGTGTATATAGTTGTCTTGTAAAAAAGAAGACCTTGGGGTGCAACTGAAAACAAATTGAGTGAATGAGACAAAGTAGATCCAATGTAATGAAATAAAGGCAAAGTGCCAATAAATAAGGGAATATTTAGAACACCTAGAAATCCCAGAGGACAACCGTTAGCAATTCAGATAGATATTTCGGCTTTAAACACCGATCAATCATTAACTGACTCTTGTGCAAATTGACACAAAAAATGAGTAGTAATGTTTCTTAAAATAAAAAAAAGTGCAAAGGCCGGAAGTAGGTATTTTACCTTAAATTTTACTCATTTATTTCTAAAAGCTTAGCAAAATAAATTTTGACCTTTCTATAATCACTTTTCTAACGAATTGCATTGATTTTTTTTTTCAGTTTAAACAGCATAACTCCCTCAGAAGTTAAACGATCGAGTGTGAAAAGCACTGGATCAGAAGGAAGTGCCTCCTTGAATTGTTCAATCCTCACTGTGGACTTCAAAAGTTTTAAAAATACGTGGTATGACGTTGTACTACAGAACAGAGAAAAGTGGAAGGCACAAGCAACCAAAGGTGATGCATATGCAGAATAGTAATAATACACTATAAGTGCTAAGCGTTCTAATATTGGGTATCTTATCCAAAGATGGCTGGTAATGTATGTATTTTTATTTGTGTTTAGGAATAAATTACAATAAAAATATATGTTTGTGACCATGAAATATTCTTATGTAGTGTAGAATATCTATATGGATACAATTGTTAGCCAGCAGTTAGAAATTTAGACTTCTTTTTACATGTTTACCAGGCTAATTCTACCCGCTTCACTAAAAAATTAAAGTATAACTAAAGGCAATTATTATTTTTTTTTTTTTTACGGTTTAGATAGAGTAATAAAGGGATCAGGACACCTATTAGGTTTTTATTGCAGTCTGCGCCCCTGTTAGGAAGATTCACCATCTCAATTATTGAGAGTGTCCCTAGAAAATTAATGGAGTGGAAATTTTCAAATGGGGGCACTAGTTCTGCTGACCTGGGGAACCCCATAGAATTCCCTTAATTTAGCAGGTATTTCCTTTCACTTCCAATTTTGGCTATGGGACAGAAGTAAAGCAAAATCTCTACTCCCCCCTCGGAAAAAAAAAAACAGAGGTTATAACCCTTCCTTACTCTGTCCAGAATGAGTAAATGTTTTGCCTGTAGTTCTACTTTACAGCTCAGATGGTCCTCCCCCATCCAACTTTTTCTATTATTATTATTATTATACAGTATTTATATAGCGCCAACGGGTTTGCTCAGCGCTGTACAGTAGCAAGGGGGACAGAACATGAGACAAGACAGTAACAATACAATACATGAGGGGTTCGAGAGCCCTGCTCTTTCGAGCTTACAATCTAGGAGGGAGGGGAAAGTGGTACAGGAGGAAATGGCTGTGGGGGATGGAGTGGTGGGAGGAGTGGAGGAGGTCAGTTGTTAGGTGAGGTTGGGGTAGGCTTCCCTGAAGAGATGGGTTTTCAGGGTGCGCCTGAAGGTGAGGAGGGTAGGTGACAGTCTGATGGATTGGGGTAGGGAGTTCCAGAGGATGGGGGAAGTCCTGGAGAAATCCTGCAGTCGGGCGTGGGAGGAGGAGACCAGGGAGCTAGAGAGTAGGAGGTCCTGTGTGGTGTGAAGGGCACGGGTAGGGTGGTATTTGGGTATCAGGTCGGTTAGGTAGTTTGGGGCGGCGTTGTGAATGGCTTTGTAGGTCAGGGTTAGCAGTTTGAATATAATGCGTTGGGCGATCGGGAGCCAGTGAAGGGATTGGCAGAGGGGGGTGGCAGATGTGGAGCGGTTGGTGAGGTGGATGAGTCTAGCCCAGCAATGGGCAAACTACGGCCCGCGGGCCGTATACGGCCCGGCGGACCTTTTAATCCGGCCCGCGGAGCTAGGCTCCCGCAAGGCCAGTGGTCGGCAAGCCGCGGCTCTTTACAAATTTAGATGCGGCTCTCCTGTGTGCCGGGCGCCCGCTCCCCTCCCTCCTCTCCTCCTCTCCCCTCCCTCCTCTCCTCCTCTCCCCTCCCCTCCTCTCCTCTCGGATGGCCGCCCCCCCTCTCGGATGGCCGCCCCCCTCCCTCCTCTCGGACGTCAGGACTCTGCAGCTGTCAGGATGTAGGCGGGGCAGCGTGACGAACTCCTCTCACAGTCCTCCCTGAAGACCAGAACGGCGCGGGAATACGAGAGGAACGCGCGGACCAAAGGTAAGTGAATTGACACAGGGGGGGGACTTACTATATGGGGGATGAATTACTATATGGGGGACTTACTATATGGGGAATGAATTACTATATGGAGGACTTACTATATGGGGAATGAATTACTATATGGGGGACTTACTATATGGGGAATTAATTACTATATGGAGGACTTACTATATGGGGAATGAATTACTATATGGGGGACTTACTATATGGGGAATGAATTACTATATGGGGGACTTACTATATGGGGAATGAATTACTATATGGGGGACTTACTATATGGGGAATGAATTACTATATGGAGGACTTATTATATGGGGAATGAATTACTATATGGGGGACTTACTATATGGGGGATGAATTACTATATGGGGGATGAATTACTATGGGGGATGAATTACTATATGGGGGATGAATTACTATGGGGGATGAATTACTATAGGGGGGATGAATTACTATGGGGGACGAATTACTATATGGGGGACGAATTACTATATGGGGGACGAATTACTATATGGGGGACGAATTACTATATGGGGGATGAATTACTATGGGGGATGAATTACTATATGGGGGATTAATTACTATATGGGGGATTAATTACTATGGGGGATTAATTACTATGCTTACTATGGGGGAATATTACTATACTTACTATGGATGACACATACACATCATTCATCTACTCTTGGTCCGGCCCCCGGGTCCAATATATGAACCCATTGCGGCCCTCAAGTCAAAAAGTTTGCCCACCCCTGGTCTAGCCGCTGAGTTCAGGATAGACTGGAAAGGGGATAGCATGTGTTTGGGTAGGCCAGTGAGGAGGGAGTTGCAGTAGTCCAGGCGTGAGATGATGAGGGAGTGTACGAGTTGTTTAGTAGTGTCTGGGGTGAGGAATGTACGTATCTTGGAGATGTTGCGGAGGTGGAGCCTGCATGATCTTGATTGGACGTGAGGTAGGAAGGAGAGGTGTGAGTCCAGGGTGACACCCAGGACTTTGGCATGTGGGGTGGGAGAGATGGTGGCGTTGTTAGTAGTGATGGAGAGGTTGGGGGGGGGGATGGGGGGGGACCAGGAGCTCGGTTTTGGACAGGTTTAATTTTTTTATTATTAGGTTTGATTATCAGTATGCATTTCATATGGTTTTCTTTCTACACAAGAATAATCAGATAGACCCAAAAACATGGAATAAAATAAAATTTTTTATTTTAGACCAGCTACAGCATAAAATGCCCAGAAACTGAAGAACAAGAGCTACACATATAAATTCAGAAAATGTACACTTCAGTAAATTTTATGAAGATACAAATGTCCGTAAAGGATTGATCGCCTTGGCATGCGCACGTATCCTTTAGTAAATCAGGCCCATACTGCTCTATTTTAGTAAGAAATTATATAAAACATTATACAGAAACTTTAATAAATGTTCTTTATCCCCACATGGAATAATGATCTGGTAAATAATTAATTCTTAATACAATGGCAGCTACTACTGATGCCTCAGGCCTCATGGCCCTACAAGTAGCTTGACATGTTCATTAAAGAACTCCAAGAACAAAATAAATAATTGATAAGGTTTTATCTATAAATATATTCCATTTTACATAGAAGTATAATTTATCAATTTGAAAAGTCAGTTGCTTATTCTAGTTGATTCAGTAACCTAATGACACATTCTAAATGATAGAAATACTAACTGATTGCGCTTGAAATTACATTTATATTTCTATTAACATTAACCACTTGCTGTCCGCCTGCTGTTTATAAACGGCAGGGCGGTGGCAGTCCAGGGGCGGGTTGCCGTTCATAAATGGCACCCGCCATTTCTAGCTGGGAGCGCGCAGCACCGCGATCCGGTGCCCGCTGTGTCCTCCGGACACAGTGAAACACCGATCGTCGGACGGGACCTCTGTACGAGGTCCCGATCATGTGATCACTGATTGGCCAATCAATGATCACATGCAAAGTAGTAAGCAAGATGTCACTTGTGACATCATTGCTTACTACGTGTGAAATCTGTGAATGATCACAGAGGTCACATGGTACAAGGCTATTCACAACAGCCTTGTACCATGTGACAAGCTGTGACCAATCACAGCTCACTCAGTACTTCTCAATGACTGCAAGAATGCAGACAGAGAGAAAGAGAAATGATTGCTTTTACACCCATATAGGATGTAAAAGCAATCAGTGTAAAAAAAAAAAAAAATCTTCATCACCTCCAAGTAGTGACACTGTACTGCTAGGGTGACAGTATGTAAAATAAAAAATAATAATATAAAAAAATATAAAAATGTAAAAAAAAGTTTAAAAATTATAGTTTTTGGTTATAAACTAATTTGGATTTTTTTTTTTTTTACTAAAAAAATAACAATACATTTTGGCCAAGATTTATGATGAAATATTATTTATTTGCAAAATTTTATTAAAAAAACACTTTTTTTCAAAATATTTGGACATTTTCATTTACATAGCAAAAAAAATAAAAATCCCAGCGGTGAATAAATACCACCAAAATAAAGCTTTATCTGTCTCAAAAAAATGGTAAAAAATTCATATGGGTACAGTATTGCATGACCGCGCAATTGTCATTCAAAGTGTGATAGCGCTGAAAGCTGAAAATTGCCCTGGACAGGAAGGGGGGGGAAGTGTCCGGACTGGAAGTGGTTAAAATTAACTTGATCTGTTCAGTAGCAAAAGTGTGCCCATTTATTGAACAGGAAGAAATCAGAAGTCTCAGTGGTATTAACTATAGTCTATTTGTAGGACAATACTATGATTACTGCTATGGAATATACAACACAGTCCAGTGTACGGCGTGGAAATAGTGTAAAGTGCGTAACTTGTGCTTTTTTTCCAGTTCTGCCTCATTTTATCACAACACGCATAAAAAAAAAAAAATTGACCATGCTAACAGGAGAATCAAGATGTGCATATGAAGTAAAAGGATGAAAGCTCCAAGCCATAGGGATTGATCCAGACATTATGTTTAATAGTAAAAGTCTACCAAGAGTTGAAAGCCAACACGTTTTATTTATTTCAGGTACAGGTACAGCGCCGTCATATTACGCAGCACTTTACATACCGTATTTTTCGCTCCATAAGACGCACTTTTCTCCCCCCAAAAAAGGGGGGAAAATGTCAGTGCGTCTTATGGAGCGAATATGGAGCGGCCGGTCTGGTATTTCCACCGCCGCCGTGTCAGAATACCGGGCCGGCTGCTCAGCTCTGCAGCGGGACCTTACCTGTTCCTCTATCCAGTGGCGCGCTGTCTTCCCGGCTTCTGTAGTGTGCTTGACAGCCGGGTGCCAAGTGCGCATGCGCAAGAAGCGGTGCTCTTTGTGAATGGTAAGGCGGTACCTGGGACACATGACAGATCCCAGAAGCCGCCGGACCAATCACAAAGCGCAGCGCTTCTCGCTCATGCGCACTGGGCACCCGGCTGTCCGCCGAGCGCCGGCACTACAGAAGCCGGGTAGACAGCGCGAGGCTGGATAGAGGAACAGGTAAGATCAAAGAACAACTCGGGAAGTAAGAGCGGGTACCTGTCAAATTCAGGTACCCGCTCCCCCCCTCCCCAAAGGTCAGCAGTCATCTCCTGTATTATATCCACAGTCTCTGGTCATCCCCTGTACTATGTCCGCAGTCTCTGGTCATCTCCTGTACTGTGTCCGCAGTCTCTGGTCATCTTCTGTACTATGTCTGTAGTCTCTGGTCATCTCCTGTACTGTGTCTGCAGTCTCTGGTCATCTCCTGTACTGTGTCCGCAGTCTCTGGTCATCTCCTGTACTGTGTCCGCAGTCTCTGGTCATCTTCTGTACTATGTCTGTAGTCTCTGGTCATCTCCTTTACTGTGTCTGCAGTCTCTGGTCATCTCCTGTACTGTGTCTGCAGTCTCTGGTCATCTCCTGTACTGTGTCTGCAGTCTCTGGTCATCTCCTTTACTGTGTCTGCAGTCTCTGGTCATCTCCTGTACTGTGTCTGCAGTCTCTGGTCATCTCCTGTACTATGTCTGCAGTCTCTGGTCATCCCCTGTACTGTGTCTGCAGTCCATTAGTTCTGAATTTTTTTTTCCTGTTTTCTGCCTCTAAAACCTAGGTGCGTCTTATGGTCAGGTGCATCTTATGGAGCAAAAAATACGGTATATCTTGTAAATTCACATCAGTCCCTAACCCTCAAGGGGCGTACCAGGAAGAAACCCACACAGGCACAGGGAGAACATGCAAACTCCAAGCAGGTGGTGGTGTGGTTGGCATTCGAACCAACGACCCTAGTATTGCCAGGCGGAAGTGCTTAGGGGATATACAGTCAGGTCCATAAATATTGGGACATCGACACAATTCTAACATTTGTGGCTCTATATACCACCACAGTGGATTTGAAATGAAACGAACAAGATGTGCTTTAACTGCACACTGTCAGCTTTAATTTGAGGGTATTTACTTCCAAATCAGGTGAACAGTGTAGGAATTACAACAGTTTGCATATGTGCCTCCTACTTGTTAAGGGACCAAAAGTAATGGGACAGAATAATAATCATACATCAAACTTTCACTTTTTAATACTTGGTTGCAAATCCTTTGCAGTCAATTACAGCTTGAAGTGTGGAACGCATAGACATCACCAGGCGCTGGGTTTCATCCCTGGTGATGCTCTGCCAGGCCTCTACTGCAACTGTCTTCAGTTCCTGCTTGTTCTTGGGGCATTTTCCCTTCAGTTTTGTCTTCAGCAAGTGAAATGCTCAATCGGATTCAGGTCAGGTGATTGACTTGGCCATTGCAGAACATTCCACTTCTTTCCCTTAAAAAACTTTTTGGGGGGCGCATGCACGGCCGGCTCGAGGATGGACGCGAGATAGCTCCCGCTCCGTCCACCCGCCAGCACTGAAGCGGCTCACTCAGACACCAGGGAATTCTGACAGCACACGGCAGCTCACGGAGTGTGCCCGCAGCCCACTAGACATGCACCGGAGGAAAAAAAGAGTCCGGGGCAGCCAGGGAAACTGACAAACTTTTTCCCGGCCGTCATGCCGGGAAACCAAGATGGCGGCCGCCATTCAAACATGCGGGGAGGCAGCAATGAACAGGAGGAGGACTACAGGTCCCAGAGTGTGGATCCCAGACTACAACACCAGCTTTATCCGGGGGACCCTGGTGAGTTGTCACCCCCACTGTCACCCACGACCTGCAGCCTAGCAAAATCACGGCCGCGGCTAGAGAGTGACTCTGATGACACCCACCGGGCCCTAAATTTTCCACCTCAGCCACCACATCCCTCCCTGCCTGATATAGACGCATTTCCAGCGTCTGACCAACCACTGACCGAAATCTGCATGAAAAACATGCTAACATCACTGCGCCAGACCTTACATAATGATATATCTGCGCCATTGACCCAAATTACTGCTTTGGTACAAAGACAGGAACGCAGAATCCGCCACATTGAGACCAATATAGCAGACATCATAGAAGCGCACAATGATCTGATTGATGCTCATACAGATCACCTATCAGACATAGAACAAATCAACTTAAAATTAGCTGACATGGAGGACAGATCACGCCGTAATAATATCAAATTCAGAGGGATTCCAGAAACCGTGTCTACCGACGCGTTATTGCCATATCTGCAACACTTTCTCAAGCTTTTAATCCCAACACTCTCTGAAGTTGAGGCCACGATTGACCGCGCACATCGACTTCCTAAACCTTCATTCCTGTCAGCATCCATCCCTAGGGATGTGCTTGTCCGCTTACATTTCTACCATATTAAGGAGAGAATTATGATGGCCACTAGAAATCCACCTCCACTTCCACCCTCTCATGCGAATCTGCGTCTCTATGCTGATCTATCCAAGGCCACACACTCTAATAGGAAGAAACTAATATCAATTACCAAAGCACTCAGAAACCATAATATGGCCTACCAATGGGGCTTTCCAACAAAACTAATAGTACGACACCAAGGAAGGGTGTATACCATTAAAAATTTGGAGGCTGGCTTGGACTTTAAGGCCTGGGGCATATTGCCTGCAGATACCCAGAAGAACAACCCTGGCTCCGTCCAAAACATGGAAGCGACCTGACGGGCCTAGCGGCATAAGCCGCGATATACATGTTTATATTTTTCCCTGGAGGCTCCTTTTGAACACTCCTTTTTCTGGCGATCGGCCTATATCCAATGATTCTCATCTTCAACACTCTCTATAGGTTTGACCCTTCTGGAGGTCAAAACCTGTCTGACTCCCCCTTTTTTGCAGTAGCGATCCTAGCTACATTGGTTACTTGCATTATACACAAGAGTTTTTTTACTGTTGTTCCTTTCCTTCCCACCTGCCCCTTACCATGGCACCACCAGCTATATCTCTCGGACACTAGATCTAGATCTCCTGACCCCGAATACTGCCAAAGAACACTCCAACTATATATATACTCCGTGAATCCATGTATAAATGATTACCATCACATCTCTTAACGTACGAGGCCTCAACTCCCCATTCAAAAGGTCGATGCTATCAAGAGAAATCCGGAGATCTCAAGCTGACATACTTTTTATACAAGAATCCCACTTCGCCACAGACAAGACCCCTAAACTGTATCTTCACCGATTCTCTAAACAATTTATGGCAACTAATATTAAAAAGAAGAATGGAGTTATTATCGCTGTTAATGACGCTCTCTCTTTTCAATCTACCTCCACCATAATCGACCCACAAGGGCGATACCTCATTTTGATATGCGAAATTAACGAGATTACTTACACCTTGGTGAACATTTATGGACCAAATAGCAAACAAATAAGATTTCACCGCAAGCTCTTCAACCTCATTTCCCGAAACAAACAAGGTAGACTTATTATTGGCGGAGACTTTAATGCTCTTAGTAATTCACTTCTAGACTCATCTTCTACCAAGAAACCCACCAACCTTGATCTCAATCGCTTATTACATGACCATGACCTATACGACATCTGGAGATGCCAACATGGCTCGGAGAGAGACTACACCTATTTCTCACCCCCACATCTCTCATATTGTAGAATTGACATGTTTGCCACTGACAAATGGACCTTACAACACGTGTCATCATCCAACATTGGTACTATAACTTGGTCCGACCATGCTCCGATCAGCATATCCTTAGACGATACCCAACGGTCAGCGATCCCACCTATTTGGAGACTGAATCCTACTCTTTTGAAACTCCCGGAAAACCAAAAATTTGTATTGGATGCTCATCACCTCTTTTTTGAAACTAACAGCACCCCAGATATCTCTATCGCCACGCTTTGGTTAACATATAAAGCTTATATGAGAGGTATCCTCATCCAACTAAATTCTCGCATTAAAAAACAATGCTCACAGCAAATTGACCAACTCCTCACCTCTATACGCAAAAACGAAGACAATAAGAAACAAAATCCGAACCCCACTACGACCGCAGCCTTAAACCGAGATAGGAATGCACTACGCTCTATCCTACTACACACTTATGACATGAACCTACAAAAAACCAAATCCCAATTGTATGCGCTAGGCAATAAATCAAACTCTCTTCTTACCAAAATCATCAAACAAAAACGGCTCAAAAACAAAATTCACACGATTCAACACCCAATCTCACATACTCCACTGACCAACCCACAAGACATAGCTAATGCGTGTTACTATCAAGCGCTATACAATATAAAAGACGATCCAAACACGACCCAACCAACAACCCCGATGATTGAAAATTTTCTACAACATACCAATCTCCCTTCTCTTACGCCTTCCCAATTAGCTTCCCTATCTGTGTCGATTTCGCCTACTGAGATCGAGAAAACCATAAACAAGCTCCCCTTGAACAAATCACCAGGTAATGACGGTTTCACCAATGAATACTATAAGACGTTCGCACCCCACCTCAAGCCACACCTCTCGGTTCTTTATAACTTTGTTGCCTCTAAAGGGGAATTTCCCTCTGATATGCTACAATCAATAATTACTACGATCCCGAAACCAGGTAAAGACTCCCAATTAGTTCAAAACTATAGACCAATTTCTTTGCTTAACACAGATCTAAAAATATATGCCAAGATAATAGCTCAACGACTGCTTCCATACCTTCCCATCCTAATCCACTCTGACCAAGTAGGATTCATACCAGGCAGACAGGCCCCTGACGCGACTCGACGAATCATATCACTATTACACCACCTTGAAACTGATAATCAACCCTCACTCCTCCTATCACTTGACACAGAAAAAGCATTTGACCGCATTCACTGGCAATTCATGACGCTTACCCTCCAAAAATTTGGAATTACGGATTGGATGTTGTCTGCAATTTTATCCCTATATTCCAAACCCTCCGCTAGAGTTCTCACCAACGGCACGCTCTCGCAACCGTTCCAAATCTCCAACGGTACTAGACAGGGATGCCCTCTTTCCCCCATAATCTTCACTTTACTTATTGAACCACTGGCATCCAATCTCAGAAATGACCCCAGTTTCTCAGGAATCAAATTCCTTAAACATGAACACAAAATCAGTCTCTTTGCGGATGACATTATTCTAATGATCACAAACCCCTGTAAATCACTTACCTCGATACGCACCCACTTACAAAAGTACGCAGACGTTTCATACTATAAACTCAACGAAACCCAAGTCATCTATCTTAAACCTGTACACTCCTGCTCCACTCCAAAACCTGCTTACCAAACGATTCCCTTTTAAATGGGAAAAACATAATATCCCCTACCTGGGGATTAAACTGTCTGCCAACACTAATCAACTCTATGCAGCTAATTTTAAACCGCTACTAGATACAATTCCACAGGAGCTTAGAAACCTACGTACGGCTACCCTATCAATGCTAGGCAGAATAGCAACTATCAAAATGTGCATATTGCCTAAAATATTATATTTCTTCCGAGCGTTGCCCATTCCTATACCATCCTCCTTCTTTTCCTCACTTCAGAAAATTCTGAATAACTTTATATGGCTTTCCAAACGGCCGAGGTGCACCACAAACCTCCTGATACGTCCGCCCTCCAGAGGGGGAGCCGGTCTCCCGCATCTAAAATCCTATTACCAAGCGGTCTTACTAGACCAGCTCTTCTACTGGTGGCACCCTACTCCAGACAAAACCTGGACGATCATGGAAACCTCCCTACACTCGCCAGGCACATTAAGAGACCTACTTTTCACGCCCCATGTAGATCAAACTAGACCCCTACATACACATCCATGTATCCAGGCCTCTATGATGGTTTAGCGTGATTTTTTGACCTACACGCATTCCCACAAAACTAACCTACGAATCCCTACCCCATTGTCATCCCTACATTTTTTTCCCCCCCCCAATTGAACTTGACATCTTGGCAAGCGTGCGGCATATATCATATCCAAGATCTTTACAATCTTCAAAAACCAGACTCCTTTCGGACTCTCCAAGAGAGATTCCATCTCCCTGATAAAGAGCGATTCACCTTTATGCGAATAACACACTTGCTACATAAAACAAACATACCACTTGAAATAGACTTTCCTGCTACTGCCCACCATTTCCTACATAGGACTATCTATCCAAAGAAGGGGATATCCACGTTCTATACTTTGCTAATTGAAGCGCAATTCATAACCCAAACGTCCTCCCTGACTAACTGGGAGAGCAATTTACCTCTCCCAATATCCTCACAATCCTGGAAAACAGCGTTTACTATCACATACAAAGCCTCCAAGTGTAGCTCACATTGGGAATCATACCTGAAAATTCTCCACCAATGCTACCTAACCCCTGCTAAACTATCTGTATACTACCCACAACAATCACAAGCCTGTTGGAGACAGTGTGGCGAAACTGGCTCACTTTTCCACTTACTATGGTCGTGTAAATCCATTAAATCGTATTGGAATAAAGTATTCCAAATAATTTCTTCAATTATAGATTCACCAATGACCCCAAATCCCAATCTAGCCCTCCTTCACTTAACTATAGAAACATTCCCCATACGCTCACGCACTATTATAGTACACATCCTGGCAGCAGAAAAGATAAACATTACTAAATTATGGCAGTCTACGTCACCTCCCCTATTGTCCCGTCTCCTTGTGGATCTCAATCTACAACGTGAGATGGAACGAAGAACGGCTCTCCGAAACTCCACTTATCAAAAATTCATATTGCAATGGTCCCGATGGTTAAAACATCCCAATTGCTCACTCACCTGATTACTAATCCCAACTCATACTGGATCTTATACCCGTAGCTTACTGGTGCCCCCTCCCTCCCCCCCATATTCTTCTTAACCCCTTTCTTTCCACCCCTACCTAGTTCCATTTGTGTTAAGTTCTTCCACAAGGTTCAGGGAACGCGAGCATACCTCTCATGTAAGCATGATTACGATCAACAGGTCCCCGGCCGCGTGGTGGGGACCTACCACCTCCTCACTCAACTCATAGATTGTACACTTGTTTTTGTGAACCTTGTATTACAATGTTTATACATGATGTTACCTTGTTTAAGATTCTGAAAATTTCAATAAAAACTATTTGAAATAAAAAACTCTTTGGTTGCTCTTGCAGTCTGCTTTGGGTCATTGTCCATCTGCACTGTGAAGCGGCATCCAATGAGTTGTGAAGCATTTGGCTGAATATGAGCAGATAATATTGCCCGAAACACTTCAGAATTCATCCGGCTGCTTTTGTCAGCAGTCACATCATCAATAAATACAAGAGAACCAGTTCCATTGGCAGCCATACATGCCCACGCCATGACACTACCACCACCATGCTTCACTGATGAGGTGGTATGCTTAGGATCATGAGCAGTTCCTTTCCTTCTCCATACTCTTCTCTTCCCATCACTCTGGTACAAGTTGATCTCGGTCTCATCTGTCCATAGGATGTTGTTCCAGAACTGTGAAGGCTTTTTTAGATGTCGTTTGGCAAACTCTAATCTGGCCTTCCTGTTTTTGAGGCTCACCAATGGTTTCCATCTTGTGGTGAACCCTCTGTATTCACTCTGGTGAAGTCTTCTCTTGATTGTTGACTTTGACACACATACACCTACCTCCTGGAGAGTGTTCTTGATCTGGACAACTGTTGTGAAGGGTGTTTTCTTCACCAGGGAAATAATTCTTCGTTCATCCACCACAGTTGTTTTCCGTGGTCTTCCAGGTCTTTTCGTGTTGCTGAGCTCACCGGTGCGTTCCTTCTTTTTAAGAATGTTCCAAACAGTTGATTTGGCCACGCCTAATGTTTTTGCTATCCTCTGATGGGTTTGTTTTGTTTTTTCAGCCTAATGATGGCTTGCTTCACTGATAGTGACAGCTCTTTGGATCTCATCTTGAGAGTCGACAGCAACAGATTCCAAATGCAAATAGCACACTTGAAATGAACTCTGGACCTTTTATCTGCTCATTGTAATTGGGATAATGAGGGAATAACACACACCTGGCCATGGAACAGCTGAGAAGCCAATTGTCCCATTAATTTTGGTCCCTTAACAAGTGGGAGGCACATATGCAAACTGGTGTAATTCCTACACCGTTCACCTGATTTGGATACCCTCAAATTAAAGCTGACAGTCTGCAGTTAAAGCACATCTTGTTCGTTTCATTTCAAATCCATTGTGGTGGTGTATAGAGCCAAAAATGTTAGAATTGTGTCGATGTCCCAATATTTATGGACCTGACTGTACACACATTTTCCTTCAGCAGGGCTAAGGTTTGTTGGGCTAGAGGAATCGGCACCCATGATTAATCTATGAAACATATTTTAATATGTACTGTGCTACCTGGGTACCTTTTGCAAACTTGCAGTCTTGATAAAGAGGTTATGGCAAAGTCATTATTAGTTGTGAATGCTTTTGTTGTTACCAAACATAACCATTTTTAGTAAATAAGTACAGCTAGTCTGGGCGTTGTGAGCACCCCATGTGTAGAACAGGCTTTCTCAGCCAGGGTGCCTTTAGGTATCTTCAGAGATTGTCAGGGCTCCGGGAATGACCAGAGGTGTGTGGACCGACACAGGGAAACACAGACTTCAGGTATAGCATGTAAACAAGATCATTTATTAAGGACAACACAAACAAACACAGTGCAACAAACCCAAAACTAACACAAATACATACAACAAGGTGAAACAAACCCAAACCTAAACTGATATATATATATATATATATATATGTATGGAGCACAACGTAGTCAGGCGGGCCGGGTCGGTAGCAAACAGGGTACCAGGAGCGAGCGGAAGAGTGGTCAGGAATAGCCGAGGTCAGGACAGGCGGAGTTCGTTCAGAGTCAAGATCAAAGCAGGATCAGGCAGGAAGCAGACAGGATGCAGGTACAGGGGCTCATGGGAAACATACACCAAGGCACTGATCACAGGCCTGGTCCTGCTTAAATACACCTCCTGCAATCAGCCTCAGGTGATGGCCTGATTGCAGGAGTGAGATTCTGGCTGCTGAGAGCACCCGCTGGCCAGTCTTGGTACTGCAGCCCACAAGGCAGGTGAGTCCCACCACCATTGGCAAGTCCATTCCTGACAGAGATGCCTTGGCAAAATGCTTACAATATTCCCAAAAATTGTATAGCCAGTGTTGTCTTATCTCAGTTGGAGGATGAATGTATTTTTATAAATGTATTTTCCTGCAGGAACTAGTCCAACAGTTCTTTTCTAGAGAGATGCATTTAATCAGCTCAGAAACAATTAATAAAACAGAGGTACAGACAAGGCAGATGACAGGGTACTTTAGAATATTCACGCAATCATCAGAAACTTTCAGAGCAGGGGCGGACTGACCATTCTGAAACTCTGGCACTGCCAGAGGTCAGTAGGGGGCCCCATGAGATGCCCCTGGTACCTTTTTTTCATAGGCTTTTTTGAGTTTGGGCAAGGACACAGGGGCCCCATGATCCCCTATTGCCCGGGGGGCCCCATGAGTTTAACTCCGCTCCTGCTTCAGAGAACCCAATTTCTCCTGACCCAACTCAACCAAAAAACCTTCCCTAATATACACCTTTTCCCATTGACCAAAGTGTTGAGCTATCTGATTGGTTGGTTTTTCATGAGCATGTTTAATCCTATGTGTCTTATGTGTCTAGACCTAGAACAGCTATATGCATAGATTTTAATTAAAAAGTTAAATATATACTCCTTGTCCTGTTTATGGCAAAACTGCTCTCTTCACCATAAACAAGTACATTATGAATATTTAAGACCTTTCCCAATCTAATCAGACAGACTTACATTTACAATGCTGGTAGATTTGCAGATAACCTTCTCTGAAACTCCCCAATTCTCCACAACAAAAACAGGTTAACCCAACATAACAAAAGGTCAGGTAATTACCTTATGCATACATTACAATATCCTAAAGCCAGCGGGAGGATAAGGTCTGCATTGTAGTTACACAAAGTCACAGGTTTTCATTGTGTTCCATTACAACCTTCTAATCTCTGGCATTCTAACAACCAATGACATCATCAATTGACAAGGAGAATGTTTGTACCTGGACAGCATCCTGGTTTGCCACTCTCTTTCCTCTTCTTATCATTCGCTTAGTGAGGGAAAGAAAATGAGGGAGAAGAGAAACATTGGAATACTAGTCAGTACCAGTGTGCAAAGGTGTATTTGCATTGTATAAATAAACCCCCTCCTAATACTGGGTGTCATACATGGTGGATGTTGCTGCATTATGTAAAACAGTTTCTTTTTCTACATTTTAAAATGGGGTGCCTTGAGATTGTGCAGAATTTTAAAAGGTGCCCTAAAGGAGATGTATAGCCAAAGCTATTTTAGCTACAGTGGGGATGGAAAGTTCGGGCACCCCAGCTAAAAATTTGTATTAATGTGCATAAAGAAGCCAAGGAAAGATGGAAAAATCCTCCAAAAGGCATCAAATTACAGATTAGACATTCTTATATGTCAACAAAAGTTAGATTTTATTTCCATCATTTACACTTTCAAAATAACAGAAAACAAAAACATGGCGTCTGCAAAAGTTTGGGCACCCTGCAGAGTTAATATCTTGTACTGCCCCCTTTGGCAAGTATCACAGCTTGTAAACGCTTTTTGTAGCCAGCCAAGAGTCTTTCAATTCTTGTTTGAGGTATCTGTGCCCATTCTTCCTTACAAAAGTCTTCCAGTTCTTTGAGATTTCTGGGCTGTCTGTCACGCACTGCTCTTTTAAGGTCTATCCATAGATTTTCAATTATGTTGAGGTCAGGAGATTGTGAAGGCCATGGCAAAACCTTCAGTTTACGCCTCTTGATGTAATCCCCCGTGGATTTCGAGGTGTGTTTAGGATCATTATCCATTTGTAGAAGCCATCCTCTCTTTAACTTCAGCTTTTTCACAGATGGCATCAAGTTACCATCCACAATTTGCTAAAATTTTATTGAATCCATTTTTCCTTCTACTCGTGAGATGTTCCCTGTGCCACTGGCTGCAACACAACCCCAAAGCATGATTGATCCAACCCCATGCTTAACAGTTGGACAGAGGTCCTTTTCATTCAATTCTGTGCCCCTTCTTCTCCAAACGTACCTTTGCTCATTCCGACCAAAAAGTTAAATTTTAACCTCATCGGTCCACAGAACTTGTTTCCAAAATGCATCAGGCTTGTCTATATGTTCATTTGCAAAGTTCAAACGATGATTTTTGTGGTGAGGACATAGAAGAGGTTTTCTTCTGATGACTCTTCCATGAAGACCATATTTGTACAAGTATCTCTTTATAGTGGAATAGTGTACCACAACTCCAGTGTCTGCTAGATCTTTCTGGAGGGATCGTGCAGTCAAACGTGGATTTTGAATAGTTTTTCTCACAATCCTGCGAGCTGTTCTGTCTGATATTTTTCTTGGTCTTCCAGATCTTGCTTTAACTTCCACTGTTCCTGATGACTGCCATTTCTTAATTACATTCCGAACAGAGGATATTGACATCTGAAAACGCTTTGCTATCTTCTTATAGCCTTCTCCAGCTTTGTGAGCATCAACTATTTTCAGTTTCAGTTTTCTAGACAACTGCTTAGAAGAACCCATGGTGCTGATTGTTGGGGCAAGGTCAGACGAGTCTGGGCATTTAAAACCTTTGAGATTGACATAACCTGGTCTTCCCAGACGATGATTGAGAACAATCAATGACACTGGCAGGTCTCAGCTTTGCAAAGGGGGCAGTGCATGCTATAAATTCTGCAGGGGGCCCAAACTTTTGCAGACGCCATTTTTCTGTTTTTTTTTAGTTTGAAAGTATAAATGATGGAAATAAAATCTAACTTTTGTTGACATATTATAAGAATGTCTAATCTGTAATTTGATGCCTTTTGGAGGATTTTTCCATCTTTCCTTGGCTTCTTTATGCACATTAATACAAATTTTTAGCTGGGGTGCCCGAACTTTCCATCCCCACTGTAGCTAAAATAGCTTTGGCTATACATCTCCTTTAGGGCACCTTTTAAAATTCTGCACAATCTCAAGGCACCCCATTTTAAAATGTAGAAAAAGAAACTGTTTTACATAATGCAGCAACATCCACCATGTATGACACCCAGTATTAGGAGGGGGTTTATTTATACAATGCAAATACACCTTTGCACACTGGTACTGACTAGTATTCCAATGTTTCTCTTCTCCCTCATTTTCTTTCCCTCACTAAGCGAATGATAAGAAGAGGAAAGAGAGTGGCCAACCAGGATGCTGTCCAGGTACAAACATTCTCCTTGTTAATTGATGATGTCATTGGTTGTTAGAATTCCAGAGATTAGAAGGTTGTAATGGAACACAATGAAAACCTGTGACTTTGTGTAACTACAATGCAGACCTTATCCTCCCGCTGGCTTTAGGATATTGTAATGTATGCATAAGGTAATTACCTGACCTTTTGTTATGTTGGGTTAACCTGTTTTTGTTGTGGAGAATTGGGGAGTTTCAGAGAAGGTTATCTGCAAATCTACCAGCATTGTAAATGTAAGTCTGTCTGATTAGATTGGGAAAGGTCTTAAATATTCATAATGTACTTGTTTATGGTGAAGAGAGCAGTTTTGCCATAAACAGGACAAGGAGTATATATTTAACTTTAAATTTAACTGCCTTTTGGAGATTTTTCCATCTTTCCTTGGCTTCTTTATGCACATTAATACAAATTTTTAGCTGCGGTGCCCAAACTTTCGATCCCCACTGTATACTTCCATTTGTAAAGCTTGCAGTTGTCTGACATCACAAAACTGGTCCAGGCTTTGAAACTATCCCAAACATACAGTCAGGTCCACCCAGACTCCTGGACTGGCAGCTGGCTCACCCAAGGCTCGCTGAGAGCCTATGCCAGCCACTCCTGCCCCCTTCTCAGCCCAGCACTCAAGTGAGCACTGGAGGGGCAGAGAAGGGAGAACCTGAAGACCAAGTGATCAGTGGTCTTTCATCACTCAGTTTTCAATGGGGCAGATGCAGCATCGGATGGGCATGGGGCAGATGCAGCATTGGATGGGCATGGGGCAGATGCAGCATCGGATGAATGCTGCATCCACCTAGGTGAATATATTTTTTCCCATGCTTCTCTTTAAACTGAAAAATATTTTTAAAAATACTGGTGTAGGGGATATACCAGTCTCAGGTTAAGCGCAGGTCCTAATCACATCTGCATGTTTTTGGATGCGTAGTTGGTTCAGTGTGTGGTATGTGTTTTACATTGTTTGTTACCTAGAGTTCAAGGAAAAAGCATATAAAACAAATGTTTGCTGAAATCTCATCATAGATGTGGCTAGAAAAATGTTTTTGTCAGGATCCATCGTGGAGCGCGGCTCTGCGCAGGCGCAGTGTGCTGATTCGCATTAGCGTGCGGGCACTAGGTCCTGGGCGGCCGCGACGGCGGTGGCACTCGCGCATGCGCACTCGGGATCGTGGGCGCGCGCCTGGCGCCAATGACAGTGCAGGGCACGCTATTTAAATCCGCTCTGCACTGACACTGGTTGCCGTATGGTCTTATCTGCCTGTTCCTAGTTAATTGATTGTTGCCAACCCTGCTTGATTCTGACCGTGCTGTCTTCTCCTGCCCTGACCCCTGGCCTGTTTGACTTCTCTTTGGATACCCCCATTGGAAGTGACCTCCTGTTACTGACCCGGCAAGTGACCCGACTATTTTGTGCCTGCTGCCTTGTACTGCGCTGTCCCCACAGTTACCGACCCAGCCTGTCTGACCACGCTTCTGCTCAGCCATCCATCCATCTGTCCTGCATGGACCCATCCACCTCTTCACGTCAGGCTCTTCTCCAGAATATACCTCTGGCGGATCCCTCTACCACGGGTGGGTGTACTCAGGGGCCGCAACCTGGTCTCTGTCTGCTCCAAGTCCATCCCCACCATCAGGGGCCCTGGTGAACAAGCAGACTGGGACTTAGACTCCGCGCTCTGGGGAATCCTATTCCATGGGTTGCTAGAGGTACCGCCAGGCGGTGCATTACAGTTTTCCAACGCACTGCACTGAAAATGTACCTAAAATACACAGATGTGATCAGTAATTGTAAGGTTCCTTAGTATATATCTGGGGGCATATAGGTATATAGGGTCAGACTGGGCACAAGGAAAGGTACTATGAGGTCTATTTAACCACTTCCAGACCGGACACTTTTTACCCCCTTCCTGTCCAGGGCAATTTTCAGCTTTCAGCACTATCACACTTTGAATAACAATTGCGCGATCATGCAACACTGTACCCAAATGAATTTTTTACCATTTTTTTTGAGACAGATAAAGCTTTATTTTGGTGGTATTTATTCACTGCAGGGATTTTTTTTTTTGCTATATAAATGAAAAAGTCCAAACATTTTGAAAAAAAGTGTCTTTTTATAAAATTTTGCAAATAAATAATATTTCATCATAAATCTTGGCCAAAATTTATTCCGTTATCTTTTTAGTAAAAAAAAATAAAAAATCCAAATTAGTTTATAACCAAAAATTATAAGAAAATAAAAATGTAAAAAAAAAATGTTTAAAAATTATTTTTTTATTTTTTTTTTTACATACTGTCACCCTAGCAGTACAGTGTCACCATGGTGACACTGTACTACTTGGGGGTGATTTTTTTTTTTTTTTTACACTGATTGCTTTTACACCCATATAGGATGTAAAACCAATCATTTCTCTTTCTCTCTGTCTGCATTCTTTTAGTCCTTGAGAAGTATTGAGTGAGCTGTGATTGGTCACAGCTTGTCACATGGTACAAGGCTGTTGTGAATAGCCTTGTACCATGTGACCTCTGTGATCATTCACAGATTTCACACGTAGTAAGCAATGATGTCACAAGTGACCTCTTGCTTACTACTTTGCATGTGATCACTGATTGGCCATTTAGTGATCGCATGATCGGGACCTCGTACAGAGGTCCCGTCCGACGATCAGTGTTTCAATGTGTCCGGAGGACATAGCGGGCACCGGATCGCGGTGCTGCGCGCTCCCAGGGAGCGCGCACAGCTAGAAAAGGCGGTGGCCATTTAGTGATCGCATGATCGGGACCTCGTACAGAGGTCCCGTCCGACGATCAGTGTTTCAATGTGTCCGGAGGACACAGCGGGCACCGGATCGCGGTGCTGCGCGCTCCCAGGGAGCGCGCACAGCTAGAAAAGGCGGGTGCCGTTTATGAACGGCAACCCGCCCCTACACTGCCACCGTCCGCCTGTTTATATACGCCGGTCGGGAAGTGGTTAAAAACTATTCTAGTGGCCATAATGCAATATTTTCCTGAAACACCACAATCAGGAAAATCCCAAATTATTACCCCTAGTTGGAGCTGACAGTCATTGGGAATACATAATATTAGGCACATTACTGACATTATTTGCAATGTGTGAACACAGCCATCACATTTTGTAAGCAGCTCCCTATACAGTATACAAATGTCATTCAGATTTTATGAAATTATATATTCTTTACTTGACAAGATGCATAACAGCCCCAAGGAATAATTCTGAAGATAGAAAGCTTACAAGATTATGACTGATATTTGTAAAACAATGAAAACACATCACATGTAAGATTTTTATTCAACAAATAACCTTTTATTACCAAACGCATCTATGACACAATTAGCGCAGCATCCAACATTTTTTAGTGTATTGTTTTGGCAGAGTCTTCAAATGGTCTAGTTTAGGAGAGGTAAGCGGGATTTATTTGGATCACCAAGGATGGAAATGTGGGAACCTATAAAAGGTATATGTTAGCCTTTAGGATAACAAACTGTAGCAATGGGAAGATGATACAAATCCATGAAGGTGAAAAGATGTGTGAAAGGTGAAATCCGGGAAATGAAGCCTTTCAGAGAACAATGTTGGTACTTTAACAGCTTTAAGCCTCAGGCACACAGGTTTATGAAAACAAACAGCTTTTTGTATGCCAGAATTTGGCAGAAAAACACCTCTAATGTTACAACGTGTCTGATTGTTTATGCGTGTATTGTGTTTGAGGGTAAATTAATATTCATTTATTTTGGCCATTGGAAAACACTTGCACATACGCATGCATACATGTCTAAAGTGTCTAAGTGCACGTGTATTTTTCTGCTAAAAAGCTCCTCTCAGAACTCACCTTTGCTTTTTTTTTCCTGTAAGTGCTCTTCCAATATGCCAGTAATGCCAATGTGTGCATGGTTGCATAGGCTAACATAGAGGTGCTTTTACAGGCAAAAAAAAAAATGCATAAGCAGCGTTTTTTAACCTCCCTGGCGGTATGATTATTTCAGATTTTTGGTGCTGAAAGCGGTACATTTTTTTGCATGGAAATATGTATTTTTTTTATTGTAGGCTGTAATTTTTAGGAATAATTCACTGAAATCTGTCCAAAACAAGAGTCTAGTAAACATCCCGGGTAGGATAACATCTGAAACAGGAAATCATAAATTATAATTTAATAAATAATCATAAAAAAATAATATAATAATAATACATTTAATTCAATAATATAATCAAACCAAAAACACTGAAATGTGAAATAGAGCGCCAAGTTCGCACATCGCTGAGCAAAGTCGCAGAATCGTTTTCAGTGTCTGATGAGGAATTTCCCCCACAAATCATTATCACTCAATTCTGCAAGTGGTTCTGATTTACTATCGCTGTTCTCTAGCCGGTCTAAAACCGCTTTTGATGTAAAGGGACGCTTTTTGGACGCCATGGACTTTTCTCAGTTTCCAAGCAGAAAGAACAGTAAAAATGCAGGCAGGGGACAGGACAAAGCACTCGGGACAAAATGTATGTGAAATGGTTTGATACAGCAATGTTTTACTATGTAAAATTCGTTTAGAAAAAAATTACATTTTTTAAAATTTTCAAGTTTCCGGCGCCCATACGTCCCGACGTCACAGGCACCGGAACACGGAAGCCGGATGCCGGCATCGGCCGGAGGAGATGGCCGGGGACGCTGCAGGGGACACATCGCGGGAGCGAAGGACAAGGTAAGCGCTGCAGGGACTCCCTGAGCAACGCCGCATGGTAAGCCCGAGTGTAGCTCGGGGTTACCGCTTTTGGTACTGAAATTTTACCCCGAGCTACACTCGGGAATACCGCCAGGGAGGTTACTCTCCATGTATATAAGGCCTTAAAAAACTTCTATAATTGACTGATTAAGGATTTAGTCATCTGTGCTAGCAGGGTATAAAAGTTTTTCCAGCACTTGGCCCTGGGACACCTTACATCAAACGCAATTTGATGGGCACTGCAGTGTCTGAATGGATAGCACTTCTGCCTGGCAGTACCAGGGTCATTGGTTTGAATCCCAACCATGGCACCACCTGCTTTGAGTTTTCCTGTTCTCCCTGTGCCTGCGTGTGTTTCCTCCGGTTTCCTCCCACACTCCAAAGACATGCTGTTAGGTTAATTGGATCTTGTCTGAATTGGCCCTAATATGTGTATGTATGAATGTAAGTTAGGGACCTTAGATTGTACGCTCCTCAGGGGCGGGGACTGATGTGAATGTACAATATATATGTAAAGCGTGGCGTAAATTGACGGCGCTATATAAGTACCTGAAATAAATAATAATTTTGTTTAAATCTAAGTTAGGGAGCCATATAATGTACAGGGCTTAAAATTTTGAGTCTAGACCTACTAGACAAGCACACACCTTACTCTCCACCAATTGCCCCGCCCAACCTTGCCCAGGTCCGCCTCCAACCCCACCCCCTTAAAGCTTATGAAATTACATTTTTCTTTAGAATAAAGAGTCAAAAATATAACACTGTATACAGTAATGTATATCCCCCCTCCCCCGTACTCCATTATAGTGATATGACGTGTATACAGTAATGTATATCCCCCCCTCTCCCGTACTCCATTATAGTGATATGACGTGTATACAGTAATGTATATCCCCCCCCTCCTCTGTACTCCATTATAGCGATGTGACGTATACAGTAATGTATATCCCCCTCCCCTGTACTCCATTATAGCGATGTGACGTGTATACAGTAATGTATATCCCCCTCCCCTGTACTCCATTATAGCGATATGACGTGTATACAGTAATGTATATCCCCCCCCCTCCCCCGTACCCCATTATAGCGATGTGACGTATACAGTAATGTATATCCCCCCTCCCCTGTACTCCATTATAGCGATGTGACGTGTATACAGTAATGTATATCCCCCTCCCCTGTACTCCATTATAGCGATATGACGTGTATACAGTAATGTATATCCCCCCCCCTCCCCCGTACCCCATTATAGCGATGTGACGTGTATACAGTAATGTATATCCCCCCTCCCCTGTACTCCATTATAGCGATATGACGTGTATACAGTAATATATATCCCCCCTCCCCCGTTCTCCATTATAGTGATATGACGTGTATACAGTAATGTATATCCCCCCCTCCCCCGTACTCCATTATAGTGATATGACGTGTATACAGTAATGTATATCCCCCTCCCCCGTACCCCATTATAGTGATATGACGTGTATACAGTAATGTATATCCCCCTCCCCCGTACTCCATTATAGTGATATGACGTGTATACAGTAATGTATATCCCCCTCCCCCGTACCCCATTATAGTGATATGACGTGTATACAGTAATGTATATCCCCCTCCCCCGTACCCCATTATAGTGATATGACGTGTATACAGTAATGTATATCCCCCTCCCCTGTACCCCATTATAGTGATATGACGTGTATACAGTAATGTATATCCCCCTCCCCCGTACCCCATTATAGTGATATGACGTGTATACAGTAATGTATATCCCCCCCTCCCCCGTACTCCATTATAGTGATAGGACATGTATACAGTACTTACTCCTAGTCCCTCCGAGTCCCCCGAGGCGGTAGAGAGGGTGTCTCCTCTCAGCGGAGGAGAGTGGACCTCTCCTGCACCTGTCCCCTCAGCGGCAGCGCCGAAGAAGCCAGAAGTTGGAAACCAGAATTCACAATGAGGCTTGGAGCGCAGCCACTCCATCTGTGATCGCCACTAGAGAATTTCTCCTCGCATTTGGCAAGCGGGCGAGCGGCTTTTTTCAAGCCCTGTAACGTATATGTATTATATTTAGGCCCCATGCACAGTAGAGTTTAAGCTCTTAAAAGCGGTTATTAGCATTTTTTTCTGCTCCTAGAAGCTCAATAGTGTTCTCCTATGTGTTCACGCACACTACTTTAGGCTATTAGCGTTTTTTGAGCTTCAGAGTTTAGGAGCAAAAAAAAAAGTTTTTGTAGAGTTTTTTGTACTGTTTTTCAAGCAGAAAATGATCCTAAAAGCTACTAAACCGCTCCTAACAGCTTTTTTTCTACATGTACTGTAAAGACACTAATAAAACCCTAACGCTCCTAAACACTACTAAAAAAGGCTGCTATTAGTATTTTTTATCCAGTGTTTTTTCAGCTTAATACCCTTTGAGGACCAAGGGACGTATTAGTCCCATGTTTTTAATTGCCTGTATCATCTGATTAAGAACTTAAAACTCTTCTTTTTTTTTTGGTTTGAGTCAAAATATTAGTTCTTATCAACAAACAACAAATGGATCTAGCTTTTTGCCAATTATTTCATGAAATGGATTAGTTACAGCAACTGAAGCGTACGAACTTTAAAAACAAAAACATTGATTCTTTTGGCGTTCCAAAATCTTACGGTCCTCAAAGGGTTAAAAAAAACCTCTAGTGTGCATGGAGCCTAAGAACAATGAGGACAAGGTTTACTCTAAGTGCTTTATTCTATAGTGCTATGGAACTAAAGGCAAAATGTTGTGGATAAAGACGGGTTATAATTCCTGTCAATTTTTTTGGTCATTGAGGACATTTCCCTTCACTTCCTGTCACATAGCCAAAACAGGAAGTGAAAGTAAAGCTCTCCAAAAGTGAGTGTCACCAGGATCACCAGAACTTGTGTCCCCTTTGGAAAATTTCCCCTCTATTATTGTTCTGTCATCCGAAAATTTAGGATTTTCTTTCACTTTCGATGAGAATGGTAGAGAGGTCAAATAGAAAGGGGCACAGACAGCGATTGAAACTGACATGTTTTCTTATTCCTCTCCATTCTATCCAACGTTTTGCCTTTAGTTACACTTTATCTTAGAGAACTATGGGCTGGCACCCACGTTTCTCTAAGGTCTTTTGGTCTGTTCCCAATCTAGAGAGCCCTTTGTTGAAACGATTTTGCCTTCTTTAACCGCATCCCGCCCGCTTTATAAGGAAATGGACGGGCGGTGGTTCTCTCGTTCTGGGAGGGCATCATATAACATCCTCCCACTCTAACTGCGCATGCGCACCCCTGGGGGCGTGCAACGATCACTGGTGCACTGTGTACCTGAGACGCGGCGAATCATGGATCAGAGTAAAGAGCTGATGGCGTCGGCTCTGTCATGTGATTAGCAGTGTCCAATCACAACTGATCGCATGTAAACGAGGAAATGCCGGTTATCGGCAGTCCTCTCCTCACGCTGACAGCTTGTGAGGAGAGGAGCATCGGTATTCCTCAGAGGGGACATTTACACTGATCATCAGGCCACTGATCATCAGTGCCTTGATGATCAGTGTAGCCTCATCAGTGCCACCTGTCAGTGTCCAGTAATGCCACCTGTTAGTGCCCATCAGTGTCACATATCAGTGTCTACCAGTGCACATCAATGCCACATAGTGCCCATTAGAGCGGTCTTTCAGTGCCAGTAAGTGCTGCCTATCAGTGCCAGATAACAGTTACAATCACTGCCACCTATCAGTGCCCGTCAGTGCCATATATGAGTGCTGCCTTTCAGTGCCCATCAGTGCTGCCTGTCAATGCCCACAAGTGATGCCTGTCAATGCTCATCAGTGATGCCTGTCAATGCCCATCAGTGCCCATCAGCCTCATTAGCGCACATCAGTGAAGGAGAAAAATTACTTATTTACAAAATTTTACAACAGAAACTAAAAAAGACAAATTTAAAAAAAGAAAGTTAGTTTGCGATTAAATACCACCAAAATAAAGCTCTGTCTCACAAAAAGGATAAAAATTTTGTTTGGGTGCAGTGTTGCATGACCGAGCAATTGTCATTCAAAGTGCGGCAGCGCTGAAAATTGGCCTGGGCACAGGTAAAAGTGCCTGGTAGGCAAGTGGTTAAACAACGATTCAGTGGGGTTGATTTACTGAAAGCAAAGGTCCACTTGCCACCTATACATTTAGAACTGATTTTCTAAAGGAGCAGAGGTTTTTCTTTTACCAAAGTTAATGTTTCGAGAACTTTGGGTGACTAAAGTGAACATAGCTTCACCCTATCATTTCCCTTGCTTTAGGTATTCACAGTGAAGAAAGCTTCACCTTGTGCACTATTTACTAAGCGCATGGAACTTTCACTTCAGTAAAAGAAAACCTCTACTCTTTTAGAAAAAAAATCCAAAAACGTAGAGGTGGAAAGCCATGGTTCTCTCATAACACAGGTCCGCAAAAAAATTTTTTTCAAGAGCGGTTTTGGTTATTCTACGTAATCTTTATGTTTTTTGGTGCGCTGAATCCGAAAATGACCTCCATTTTGTCATAGGACATCACGTTTCCTGACAATTTAGGTAACTATGTTAAATAAGGCAATACCTCAAAATAAATGGAAATAGACTTATAAGATTAAAGTTTTATTACAATTTTTTTCATGAAAATCCTTTTTTGAACTGAAATGAGCTCACCTACACACACTAAACTCGATTCTTCTTCCCTGTGAGGCTCTTCTTGGTGAATTTACGCTTGTGAGTAGCACCTGGAATGTCTCTCTGAAGCATCCAACAGTAGTCTGACATCATTGTAAGGCTCCATTTTCCCTGGTATCTCCTTTCCATCTCTATAATGTCTTGGTGGAATCGTTCACCTTGTTCCTCACTCACAGCTCCCAAATTTTCAGGAAAGTAGTCAAGGTGGGACTGGAGGAAATGCACTTTCAAACTCATCAGGCAACCTAAAGCTTGAAATGCTTTCAGCATTCGTCCGACGATCTTTTTGTAGTGAGGATCTTTGTTATTGCCTAAAATTTTCTGTACGACTTCTGTAAATGCAATCCACCCTTCTTTGTGAGGATCCGTCATGGTATTGACAAACTCTTGATCAACTATAAGCCTTCTAATGTCTGGTCCGACGAACACCTTCCTTCAATTTTGCCTCCGACAGGCCTGGAAACTTGGTGACCAAGTATTTGAAGCATTCTCCATCTCTTGGAAGTGATTTTACGAATTGCTTCATCAATCCCAATTTTATGTGGAGAGGTGGTAGAAGAACTTTATGGGAAGGTACCAAAGTTTCTCGGAGGACATTTTTTTCACCGACAGTTAGCACCCTCGGCTGCCAACTCTTCTTGGTCCAGTGATTTTGTCGGTCTCGACTGTCCCATAGACACAGAAAACAAGGGTATTTGGTATCCCACCCACTGGATTCTTCAGGAAAGATGAACCCCTTCTACCATTAGAAGCACAGACTCAGGGCTGAGGCTTACACATACAGCATGATGCTGAGTATCCCAGTAGTCAGACATGTCACTCAGAGCAGCACTTGTATTCACCCCCTTTGCGGGGGGGGAGGGGCAGAGATTGTTTACCTGCAAATAACAACAAAGGGCCAGAAGAGAACTTGGGAAATGAGGAAATTGAATTTTTTTTCCCTAAAACTTGCTTTGCTTATGTATATATTGCTGACCATCAGCTTTACAGTGCTATATTTTTTTTTACATAACTTGGACAACCCCTTTAAGATTTTTTTTTTGGCATTTTATATCTTAAATGCACTTATGTGAATTAATAGTCATTTGGATTTTAAATTTGGTAAAAACCCATAATATAAAAAAATACCAAAAATTTTAAAAATTTGATAAATTCGAAGACAATTTTGCATGTTGTGGCAAATCATGACGTCTAGGAGTTTTTTCAATATTTTATTTGTTTTCAGCACACCAAAATACATGGAAATTAGATGAAAATAATCAAACAGCTTTTTAGTCGCAGACCTGTGTAATGGAAGCAGAATTAAAAGCGCACCAGTACAATGGAATCCTTTGCTTCTGAAAAACCATGTTTAAATCCTTTTTCTTAATATTTTCTCAACAGATGCAGAAGAGAGAGCAAAGAAAGAAGCAGACGAAACTGCTTTGAAAGAAAAAGATGACAAAAAAGATGATGACAAAGAAGACAGAAATGAAAATGAAAGACCTTTACCGCCCAAACCAGAGACAAACAAAGAAACAAATTCAAGTGATGGCAAAGCTACGGAACCTAGTCAGGGAAATATTAATGGGACTCGTTTACCAAATGTAAACAGACGAGATGATTCCTCAGGACAAAGTCAAAGCAAACAAGAAAAAAGCGGGGACAGTGAAGGCAAACCGCAAGTTCAGAACGGTAGGTCAATTTACATGATATCTACAACTGACTGTCATCATTTTGTATAGTGTGCTTCTTTAAAAATAATGACTTACCGGCAAAACAAGACGGTGGGATGGAAAGGGAACACTGTGGTCTTATGAAAACTAGGAGAGAATAAAAAAAGTTTGCCTTGTTGTGGGGGTGGCAAATAACAGAATTTTCACAACCAAAACACTTGGGCCAGGTGGAAGATATATGACATCTAGCAGACATTTATTATTATTATACAGTATTTATAAAGCGCCGATAGTTCGCTCAGCGCTGTACATTACAAAGGGGGACAGAACATGTGACAGAACAATACCAATGCAATGCAAAACATGAGGGGATCGAGGGCCCTGCTCTTTGGAGCTTACAATCTAGGAGGGAGGGGATGGTGGTACATGAGGGGATCGAGGGCCCTGATCCTTGGAGCTTACAATCTAGGAGGGAGGGGATGGTAGCACAGGAGGAGATAGCTGTGGGGGATGGAGTGGTAGGAAGTGTGGAGGAGGTCGGCAAGTTAGCAGGGGGTGGGGTAGGCTTCCCTGAAGAGATGGGTTTTCAGGGTGCGCCTAAAGGAGAGGAGAGTAGGTGATAATCTGATGGGTTGGGGCAGGGAGTTCCAGAGGATGGGTGACACTCTGGAGAAGTACTGGAGGCGGGCATGGGAGGAGGAGACCAGGGAACTAGAGAGAAGGAAGTCTTGTGAGGAGCGGAGTGTGCGTGTTGGGCGGTACTTGGATATTAGGTCGGTGATGTAGTTCGGGGCAGTATGGTGGACAGCTTTGTACGTCAGTGTTAGGATTCTGAATTTGATCCATTGCGCAATCGGAAGCCAGTGGAGGGATTGGCAGAGGGAGGTGGAGGACACTGAGTGGAGGCCAGTGGAGGGATTGGCAGAGGGGGGTGGAGGTCAGTGGAGGGATTGGAAGAGGGGGGTGGCGGAGATGGAGCGGTTGGAAAGGCGAATGAGTCTGGCAGCCGTATTCAGGATCGACTGAAGCGGGGATACCCAGCGGCGAGGCAGACCAGTGAGGAGGGAGTTGCTGTAGTCAAGTCGTGATATGATGAGGGAGTGGATGAGCTGTTTAGTGGTTTCTGGGGTTAGGAACGTGCGGATTTTGGCGATGTTGCGGAGGTGGAGTCTGCATGAGTTTGTTAAAGATTGGACTTGGGGCTGGAAGGATAGGTTGGAGTCCAGAATGACACCAAGTTCTCTGGCCTGCGGGGCGGGTTTGATGGTGGCGTTGTTGGATGTGATGGAGAAGTCAATGGGGGGTGGGGTCCGGGCTGGGGGGAAGACAAGAAACTCGGTTTTGGAGAGGTTCAGTTTAAGGAAGTGGAGCGACATCCAGTCTGATATGTCGCTCCGTAGGTGTGTGATTCAGGCGGAGACTGAGGGGGTGAGGTGGGGGGGTGAGATAGATTTTTGTGTCGTCGGCATAGAGGTGGTAGTTGAAGCCGTGAGAGTGTATGTTAACATTTATGTTAAAACATCTAAATCCAAGAACAAAAAAAAAAAAAAAAAAGAGAGATAGTATTGTAGTTTTAGGGTCATTAGATGTGTTGACTGCCTTCATTTTTTTTCAGGCTTTTTTCATTTTTTTTTACCTGGTGATCTGGCCAGTAAAACTGTTCCTGTCTCTACGTCACTAGGAGAGCAACAGACACACCTTTAGACAGCAGCATTGTTAATCTCGGTGGAGGGTATTGTTAGATGCACTAGCAGATTTAGATACATTTGATTAACCAACTAAAGCTGAACCACAGCTAACACGTTTTAAGCAGTTACAGCAACAGTTTTTTTTTTCAGACAAAAAATACATAACTAAATAAAAGCTGACCATCGTAAGCACCCCTTTCAGTGTTAAATGGTTTGTCTCGACCCTCTAACTGTCACTTTGCTGGACAACTTGGCCTATTAAAGGAAAATAACAGACGTTTAAATATAAGAATAAAGGAAAAACCTAAAAAAAGAAAACAAATGCAGGCACCCAAGGGCGGATTGACAAACCATGGGGCCCCCAGGCAATAGGGGATCATGGGGCCCCTGCGTACTTGCCCAAACTCAAAAAAGCCTATGAAAAAGGTACCAGGGGCCTCTCATGGGCCCCCTACTGACCCCGGGCAGTGCCTGAGTTTCCAAATGGTCAGTCCGTGTCAAGGATCTGGGTATGACCAGAGATGTGTGGACTGACACAGGGAAGTAGCAGGCTTCAGGAACACAGGCGTAGTCAGGGCTGGAGAGGTAGAATGGTCAGGCGGGCCGTAAGGTACTGTCAGGCACTGCCCGGCGGGATCTCTAGTACCCACAGAACAGGATTCCCCAGGGCGTGGAGTCTAAGCCCCAGTCTGCCTTTTCACCAGAGCCCCTGATGTTGGGGATGGACTTGGCGCAGGACTGAGACCAGGTTGCGGCCCCTGAGTGCACCCAACTGTGGTAGAGGGGTCTGCCGAGGGTATGTACCGGGGGAAAGCCGCCTGATGTGAAGGGGCTGGCAGGTTTGGACAGTAGTGACTGGATCCGTGCGGGATGGATGGATCGTCTGGGTAGCGTCAGACGTAGTCCGGCAGGCCAGGTCAGCAACGCGTGGGCAGTGAGGTACTGGAGGAGCAGGCAGAGAATAGTCAGGGTCACAAGCCGGGTTCAGTAACTCATGGGCAGCGCGGTACAGAGGATCAGGCAGAAGGAAGGTCAGGCAAGCCAGGGGTTCAACAGGAGACGGTCAGCAGAGGTCAGGATCAAAGCAGGGTCAGCAACTAGGCAGATAGGCAGGAACACAGGATACCAGGTACAGGGGCTCATGGGAAACATACACCAAGGCCCTGATCACAGGCTTGGTCCTGCTTAAATACACCTCCTGCAATCAGCCTCAGGTGATGGCTGATTGCAGGAGTGAGATTCTGGCTGCTGAGAGCACCCGCTGGCCAGCCTTGGTGGTGGGACTCACCTGCCTTGTGAGCTGCAGTACCATTGGCAAGTCCATTCCTGACAGTCCGCCCCTGCAGGCACCACATCTAAGAATTAGTAAGCTGCAACATAATGCATTTTTGTATTTGGGTTTAATACAGCTTTAACTCTCGGGATGTTCAAAATTCCAAGATTGCTAATGCAATTAGAAATATCTTAGCTATGTGTGTTTGGACAAGTAAAATAGAGTGCTTCCATAAAGAAAAAAATCTCCATCTGATCCTTTTTCCAGTAATTGTTATGTCTAGTGTTGTTTAAAGCTCAACTTCAATTACAACAAGAAGGTCTGCCGATTGTCCTGCTCTTACATCGGCACCCACCCCCTTACCCTCATGTATTGGATTTTTTTTTTTTTTTTTATAGAGAGTGCGCACCTGTCAAAACTAGGTACCTAGGCAATCCGAGCAGACGTTTGCCCACCTCCCGCAGCCTATTGCAACATGTCACTGGTCCCAGGAGGCTGTGGGACTATTCAAAAAAATGCAGCGCGGCTCTCCCATGCACAGTGGGGAGCTGGTTGTGAAGCCAAAGTCCTCACCTGGGTCGCTTCTTCACTGGTCTTCAGGTCCTCTGCGCCACCATGTTGACTGTGAGAAGAACAGCTGTGATTCCCTTTGGCTTCGCAACCAGCTCCCCACTGTGCACGCCTTTCTGCCCTCAAAAGACCGGGGAAGTCCAAATACTGGATACAAAGAAAACAAAGAGAGGGCACACCGGCCTAGTGCATTACCTTAAATAACATTTATTGATAAAAAATAATAGGTAATATACTCACAAAAGACAAACGTATATAACCACATCATAATGAACAGCATTGTCCAGTCCGCATGGTGTGGCCATCCACATGGGAGCACTGGACCTCCAACAGGCTAACGCGTTTCAAGGACTTGCCTCTTCCTCAGAGCCAGTATACATAGCGCATGTACCCTCTTTATAAAATGGTCTGATAACAAGTGTGTTACAAGTCGGCCGTCACCCTCTCGCCCAGAGGTGGGGAAAAAGTTGACAAGTGCCACCCTTTTCAAGAATAGACTCAAACCAATCACTCGATAAAATATACAGATATACAAAAATCCATAAACAGCTAAAACATGTATAAAAATCCATAAATGCATGTGTGAAAAAGGTTTCCTTGCAGCAATATGGGACTTCCTTGCATAAACGCATATAAAAACCAATAAAATGTGCCATGTGTGATAAAACCCTGTACACTTGTATCCCAAAATCCATCTATACTGGCAGCGATGTATGTGAACAAAGTAAAGTAGGACAATGTGCAAAAAGGATGATGATGCATAGGAACTAAAGTTGAAAGAGTATTGCAGTGTACTCACTGAGCTGTGATGGATGTGTTGGTTCCTCATGACATCTGCAGTACAGGCTGCCAGCTGGAACGCACAACGGCCGCAAACATGATTGCCGTGCGTTCCACACTGCGCTGGAACACAAGCCAGCATGAGAGTGCCAAGAGCAGTGAGGGGGCTCCTCCTACCCAGAGGAGCGGCCAACGAGTGAGCTCCACCAGGGAAAAGAGAGAACTCCATCCTCACTGAACGGTGATCCGGGAGTGGCAACACCTAGTGGAAGGGGGAGCATGGAGCCTAAAATCAAGGATCATCACTTGAATTCTGCTCTGTAGAGACATGGGGCAAGATAATGAGGGGGTGATGACCCAGATATAAAAATTAATAAATGAATGGATGAGATGAAATAAAAATGACCTCACAGATGGATGTAGCAAAATATTATGGTGAATGAGTAAGAAAAAATATATGCATGTGCATATGAATGCCTGTCCATACCTACACACACTAATATATTTATAATAATGTACAATTGCAAGAAAGTATGTGAACCCCTTGGAATTACATGGAGTTTTGCATGAATTGGGCATAAAATGTGCTCTGAACGTCATCTAAGTCACAACAATAGAAGAACACAGTCTGCTGAACATAATACTACACAAACATTAGATGTTGCCATGGTTTAATTGCACATAACATGTAAACATTCACAGTGCAGGGAGGAAAAAGTATGTGAGGCCCTAGCTTAATGACTTCTCCCAGAGCTAATTGGAGCCAGGAGTGAGCCAACCTTGACTCCAATCAGTGTGATGATATTGGATGTGTTGCTGACAGCTGTCCTGCCCTTAAAAAACACACACCTGTTTTGGGTTTACTGGTTTCAAGAAGCACTGTCTGATGTGAACCATGCCTCGCAGAAAAGAGCTCTCAGAAGACCTACGATCAAGAATTGTTGACTTGCATGAAGCTGGAAAGGGTTACAAAAGTATCTCCAAAAGCCTTGATGTTCATGTGTCCACGGTAAGACAGACTGTCTACAAATGGAGAAATTTTAGCACTGTTGCTACTCTCCCTAGGCGTGGTCGTCCTGTAAAAATGACTGCAAGAGCACAGCGCAGAATGCTGCATGAGGTAAAGAAGAATCCCAGAGTGTCAGCTAAAGACCTACAGAAATCTCTGGCACATGCTAACATTTTTGTTGACACATCTACAATAAGGAAAACATTAAACAAGAATGGAGTACATGGGAGGACACCGCGGAGGAAGCCATTGCTGTCCAAAAAGAAGATTGCAGCACGTTTGAAGTTTGCAAAAGAGCACCTGGATGTTCCACAGCACTACTGGCAAAATATACTGTGGACAGATGAAACCAAGATTGAGTTGTTTGGGAAGAACACACAACACTATGTGTGGAGAAAAAAAGGCACAGCACACCAACATCAAAACCTCATCCCCACTGTGAAACATGGCGGAGGGAGCATCATGGTTTGGGGCTGCTTTGCTGCCTCAGGGCCTGGAAGGATTGTTGTCATTGATGGGAAAATGAATTCCAGAGTTTATCAAGACATTTTGCAGAAAAACGTACGACCATTTGTCCGCCAACTGAAGCTCTGCAGAGGATGGGTGATGCAACAGGACAATGACCCAAAGCATACAAGTCATTCAACAAAACAATGGCTGCCTTCTGGAGTGGCCCAGTCAGAGTCCTGACCTCAACCCGATTGAAATGCTGTGCATTGACCTTAAGAGAGCGATTCACACCAGACATCCCAAGAATATTGCTACACTGAAACAGTTTTGTGAAGAGGAGTGGTCCAAAATGACTCCAGATCGTTGTGCAGGTCTGATCTGCAACTACAGGAAACGTTTGGTTGAGGTTATTGCTGCCAAAGGAGGGTCAACCAGTTATTAAGTCCAAAGGTTCACATACTTTTTCCTCCCTGCACTGTGAATGTTTACATGTTATGTGCAATTAAACCATGGCAACATCTAATGTTTGTGTAGTATTATGTTCAGCAGACTGTGTTCTTCTATTGTTGTGACTTAGATGATGTTCACAGCACATTTTATGCCCAATTCATGCAAAACTCCATGTAATCCCAAGGGGTTCACATACTTTTTCTTGCAACTGTATATATATAATAAAATATATATATATATATATAATATAATAATAAAAATATACACACACACACACACGTGAATGTGTAAAGGGGAAAAGATGCATGAAATCAATAAGTGTAAAAGTATGGGAGTAACATGTCTCTACACATATAGAAGGATGCTGCGTATCGGGAGAGTAAACATGGCATAAAACACACTAGAATCTATGTGCACAATCATGTAGGGGTGATAGATAAAAATGGAGATATAGTATATAATCAAATAAATGAATATCAAAAAACATTCGAGCCATGATGCAATCTGCAGCAATATGGGACTGTATAAAATTATGTGTGTTTAACCCCATAAATCCATAGGTCCAAGTACACACACACAAAACGTGTGTGTGTGTGTGTGTGTGTGTGTGTGTGTATATATATATATATATATATATATATATATATATATATATATATATATACATACAAACACACACACACACCTGAACGTGCACATAAATACAAGGGTGCACTTATCGTAAATAATGAATCATAAATATTTAGTCTAGTGAACTCGGACATGAAGCATAAAAAGGCATATAGGGCCTTTCTGCATTGTGAAGGTGCAGGAATTGGGCTGATCTGAGGTGTGAATGTAATTGCATTGGGATTTGAGATCTGAAAGTACAGTAATTGGGGTGATCTGAGGTGTTAAGTTGCAGGAACTGGGGCTGACATGAGGTCTTCTGGTTGCAGGAACTGGGGCTGACATGAGGTCTTCTGGTTGCAGGAACTGGGGCTGACATGAGGTCTTCTGGTTGCAGGAACTGGGGCTGACATGAGGTCTTCTGGTTGCAGGAACTGGGGCTGACATGAGGTCTTCTGGTTGCAGGAACTGGGGCTGACATGAGGTCTTCTGGTTGCAGGAACTGGGGCTGACATGAGGTCTTCTGGTTGCAGAAACTGGGGCTGACATGAGGTCTTCTGGTGCTGGAATTGCAGTTGATCTAAAATGTGATCGTGCAGGAACTGGGATGATCTCATGTGAAAAGTTTCAGGAATTGTAGTAATCTGAGGTTTGATGGTGTAGGAATTAGGGTGATCTGAGGTGTGAATGTAATTGCATTGGGATTTGTGAACTGAAGTTGCAGGAACTGGGGTGATCTCAGATGTGAAGTTGCAGGAAAGGGACTGATCTGAGGTGTGATGGGGCAGGGATTGGGGTGATATGACGTGTGAATTTGCAAGAATTGGGGCTGACCTGAGATCTGCTGGTGCAGAAATTAGAGCTGATCTGAGTTGGGATGTTGCAGGAATTGTAGTGATCTGAGATATGAAGATGCAAAAATTGGTGTTGATTTGAGGTGTGGAAGTGCAGGAAATGGGGCTGATATGAGGTGTGACGATGCAGAAATTGGGGTGATTTGAGAAGTGAAGGTGCAGGAATTACGGTGACCTGAGGGGTGATGGTGCAGGAACTGGAGTGATCTAAGTTATGAAGGTGCAGGAAATGAGGCTGATATGACATGTGAACATGCAGAAATTGGGGTGATCTGAGAGGAGACGTTGGGAAAGTGGAGCTGATCTGAGGCATGAAGGAGGAGGAATTTGGGTGATTTGAGGTGTGAAGGTGCAGGAATTGGGGCTGATCTGAGGCATGAATTTGGGTGATTTAATGTGTGAAGGGGCAGGAATTTGGGTGATCTGAGGTGTAATGTTGCAGGAATTTGGGTGATCTGAGGTGTAATGTTGCAGGAATTTGGGTGATCTGAGGTGTAATGTTGCAGGAATTTGGGTGATCTGAGGTGTGCAGGTGCAGGCATTGGGGTGATTTGAGATGCAAAGTTGCATGAATTGTAGTGATCTCAGATATGAAGGTGCAGGAATTGGGGTTGATCTGTGGTTTGGTGGTGCAGGAAATGGGGCTGATCTGAGGTGTGACGTTGCGGGAATTGGGGTGATCTGAGGTGTGATAGTGCAGGATTGGAGTGGATCTGAGAGAACTTTATTAGGTTGACTGTTATCAACTCACACTTTATTTCCAACTGTATAACAGAAATGAATATGCCAGCCTGGTGAAGGTACCAGTTACCATTTATTTTACCACTGACCTCTGAAAGTTCAATGATCATTTTTTACTATTATTTATGTTGTTTACAGCATTTACATTATAAAAATTTGTTTCCAAGATTGTGTGAAGTTGACACTTTATGTAGTTGGCACTCTCAATTTCTTTGAAAACATTTTTCGGCAAACTATGCTTAAAAAGTTGCCAACCCCTGATCTATCATTTAACAAAGTGTTTGTCTAGTTGCAATAATTCTAGGTAGACATTTCAATTAATCTTTAATCAGTGGAA